>NW_017731502.1:2802541-2862429 GCF_001890085.2 Hipposideros armiger | reverse complement strand
CACACACACACACACACACACACAATGTAAAGTGGGCCTTTCCGTGACTTAGCACTTAGAATGTGCTAGGCATTATACTAAGAGCTTTCCATTTATTCAATTCTTTAACCCCCACAACAGATGTAGAAACCAAGGCTCAGAGAAGTGAAGTCACTTTCCCAAGGTCACGAAGCGGATAAGTGTCAGAGCCCGGAAATCCTGGCAGGGTTTGTGCTCTTGACCTATGACTCACAGGCATCAAGGACACCCAACAGCACTTATTCAAAGTAAACGTGGTCTCCCCAACCAGCACCCCAGTTGTGGCCATAGTGCGAAGAAGCAGGAAATTAAGGGAGTGAGGAGAAGAGAAAGGGAGGGAAGGAGAGTGAGAAAAGGGAAAGAAAGGGGACGGGAGGGAAAGACAGACAGACAGACAGACATCTGGAGTTGTCAGCCATTGGTGCCTACAAGTAAGGGAACTGCCTCATTTGGTTTTCCAGCCTGACACCTGTCCAGGCAATGGCTGAGTTATTCCTTCCTTTTGCAGGGAGGATAGAGAATTGAAGAGAGAGAATTGAAGAGGGAATTAAAATGGGAGGAGGGCTGGGGCCTGGGTACAAGGATAAATGAGTTCCCACGGGTTAGGGCCACGCTAGTTCCTGGTAGAAGTGCCTTTAACTGGCATTGACCCATTTAATCCCACAACAGCACCATGAGATAGGCCATTCATGATCCCCATTTTGCAGGTGAGATAAGTGAGGTACAGAAGGGTGAATGATTCACCCACAGCCACACAGCCAGCAAGTGTTCCCCTGAGTCTCGCCTCTAATTAGTTCCTTATCTTCAGTTTCCATGGTCATGAATTACCCACGTAGCACGTAGCTCAGTGGTGCTAGCTCATGGAGGGATGAAAGGGACGTAGCACTATGAGTTAGCAGACCTGGTTTCTGGTGCCACTTCGGCCCCCAGATCTCTGGCAGGTTCTCTCCTATCTCTCAGCCTACGTCTCCCCATTTGTAAAACAGCCTGATTGATATAAACGATGTAATAGTAGCAGTAGTAGTAATATTAAAAGCCGTAGGAGAGGTAGTGCTTGTGGTAATAGAAGAAGTAATAGTAGGTGCAATAATAATAGAAGTGGTAGCAGCAGTAATAGTGTCCTAGAAGGAGAAGAAGGAGGAAGGGGAGGAGGAGGAAGAAGAGGAAAAGAAGAAGAAATAGTAATAACAGTGATAAAGGAAGTAGTACTAATAGAAGAAATCATAGTAGCATTATCACAGTAGGAGTCCTACTAATAGAAGTAATAGAAGCAGTGGTAATAGAATTAGTAGTAAAATAAACAGTAGCAGCAATCATAGAAGAAGTCGTGGTAGGAGAAGAATCATTAGTAGTAATAGAAGAAGTCATCATCGAGGAAGCGAGGAGGAGGAGGAGGAGGGAGTCAAGTTGCCAACACTCACTCCCTGACGACCTCCCGAGGGGCAGGCACTGCACCCAGTGTGTCTCACTCCTTCCCTCGTTCTTGCAAGATAGCTACCTATCGCTGTGCCCATTTTACAGATGGGAAAACTGAGACTTGGAGGTGTTCACCTGCGCAAGGAGGTGGTAGAGTCAGTACGGTGAGGGTCTGATGCGTCGCCTGTGACCGGAGTGCCCCCACCAGGCCAGGCTGCCTCGTGAAGCTTCCCGCCCAGTGAGTGCCCCGGAGGAGACTGGCTGTCCCTCCAGCCTCTGCAATGCTCATTCCAAAAGTCTTGCCCCATCTAATGACTTGATCCCCTTGTCCTCTGCATTGGAAGGAAATTTAAAACTAACTTCCCTCAGATAAGGTTCTTTATAAATATTTTCCATGGAATGCCCTCTTTGCTTTATTTGAAAGATCGGCATGAGACTGGTTGTCACCCAACACTCTGTTGACGTTTCCTTTTTAAAGAACATAACATACATTCTTGGGCTAGACTCAAACATTCTCACATTAAAAAAAAAACCAAAAAAAAACTATTTATGGAAAAACATAACCATTGGAAATACTAGATGGTGGAAGCCCCGAGTTTTCTCTTCCAAGTTCATTCTTCCTCTGTGATGAAGGGCATAAAATGTCAGCCCTCTACACCTCTAGGAGAATTATTCCCGTCTCCAGCCATAGCCCTAAGCACTGGCAACAAGCTTCAGAATAATAATAATAATAGTAATTATTATTATTATTGAGAACATTAATTGAGCACTTAGTGTATTTCAGGCACGGTGTAAAGCATTTTATATGCACCGTTTTCATTTAATTCTCACCATCGCCTTATAAGATAGAGTGTTGTCATCAGCCACGTTTCATAGATGGTGAAACTAAAGCTCCTGAGCATTAAGAAAAAATCCCAAGGTCACAAGTGACAGAGGTCTTAAACACAGGTCTGCTTGCTTCCAAACCAGAACGCCCTCACTGACTGCGAGTAGCTGCAAATAACCAGCTAAGGGGATTTTAAGTATCTGCCTCACAAGAAACAAGTCCTGAGAGGTCACTGGCAGCCACCTAAGTAAGATGGGGAGGGAGATGCTTTACATCCATACATTCATTATTCCACAAACATGTATGTACTAATCACACGGAATGGCAAGCAAATCCCTAGGAACGGGGGATATTACACAACAGAAACCAAGATAGACAGTCCCTGCCCTCAGGAGCTCACAGTTGAGTGGGGAAACAGCAAGGCAATAGACAATTACATTCAGGGGTAGAAATGAAATGCTTAGGTTAACACAAAGGAGCTACAGCAATCTGCCAGGCAGCCTGATACAGCCTAGAGAGGGGGAGAGTACAGTCAGGGAAGGCTTCCTGGAGGAGGTGACACTAAACTGCTATTTGAAGGACAAACAGAAGCCTGCCAGGTGAATAAGGGTGGCTAAGAAACAGTGCTCTGGGCAGAGAGAATGGTATGAACAAAGACTTGGCAGAAAGAGGGAGCAAGGCCAGAATGGGGAATTTCAGACAGCGTGGATGGATGGTGGAGATAGAGGCCTCAGTCTGTGGGGGCTGGGTGATATGAGCCACTACAATCACACAACTAAGAACTAAGTCTCCTAGTTCTGGCTCCAGCTCCAAGCTTACCCAGCTACTCTCTCTCTAGTTACCACGGATGTTCAATGAAGATTTGTCTAAAGAGAAAGAATATCCAGACAGAAGTTACATTTGAAATGCAAATCAACACATTAACTTTCCAATTCTTATTATTATCAAGTGAATCTCGTTATCACCAGTACATCAGTCTCCTGGAGCCCAGTCACCCGAGGGTCCAAGCCCACACAACCAGCAACCACAGAACAGGTGCCCTCACTCTCCATGGACCTATCTGGTCGGGCTTCACAATCTCCCCAGGAGGCACCCCGGGGCAGTCCGTGCATCAGCGTTAACTGAGCATCTACCTCTGTTAGAACCCCTTCAACTGTGAGCAACAACAAGCCCAGTCCAGAGTCTTAGACAACAAGGGAACTTATTATTTCACGTACCAGGAAGTTCAGACACTCCAGAGTTACTTAATACAGTAGCTCAGTGATGGCATCACATACCAGATTTTTTTCTCCACTTTTTGCTCTGCCATTGTCTTGTTACAGCTCCTGGTGTCTCACACAGAAATACTATCCATCAGAAAAAAAAGGGGCTTTTCCTGCTCTATTGTTATTTCCCAACGTGCCCCCACCCCTTCACGTCTCATTGGCCAGAAATTGGTCCATACCCCTTATAATCAGGCCAAAATTTGGTTTAAAATTTAAAAAAAGAAAAGAAAGAGAACTGCTTAGACTGGATCCGCCTTGGGGAACGGAGAAAGCGCCTGGCCGTGGCTCTATGGAGAAGGGCAAAAGTGAACTCTTAGGGGTCTGTCAGCCACGAAAGGTGGGGGTGGGTAGAAAACGGATATGGGTCACTGTCTGCTGCAGTGGCCACGTGGGTACCTGGCATATAGTAGGAGCTCCATAAATGTTTCCTGAATGAGGAAAAGGAGCAAGTTGGGATGGTTACAACAGGTAGGGCAGCACAGCAGCTGTGGCCATGTCGTCAGCATAACCCTTTGACTTTCAAGAAACAGATACCCAAGGCGAAACTAGTTTCAGAGAAGAATAAATTATATTTTTTGGTTCATATAATTGAAAAGTCTGAGACTGTACTGGCTTTCAGACTTGGCCGACTCCAGGTATTCCAAAAGGTTTTTCAGGAACCGGCCTCAATTTGTCTCTTGGCTCTGCTTTTCACAAGATGGTCAACAGCGCTCCCAGTTCAACAACCCCAAGAGAAAGGGGGCTCTCTGCCTGAAGTCCCAGCACAAGCCCCTGATCTGATGCTGGAGGGCCTGGCTCAGATCATGAGCCAGTCCCTGTGGCCGTGAGGGGGCTGGCTGGTCAGCTCCAGGTCACAGCTCCATCAGGTCTGGGTCACATGACCACGCCATGGGCAGGGGAGGGGGCAGAGCAGAAGGGAACAGGGAGGCCCAGGGTGAGGAAGGGGGTAGAGGCTGGGAAAGGATGTGACTTGGCTCCCTCTGGCACTTGCCATTGTTTCCTCATATCTTCCACCTGATTCTTCTTTGGAAGGTAGGAAACAATTGAACAGTCTGTGCATTTCAAAAGTCTCTTCTCCCTGCTAAACAACACACAGCACTTCCAAGAATCATTTCAAACCAAGAGCGGAATGTGTAGACGGGGAAAGAAGTTCACACTTAATGAATGGAAACTGACAGTCTTCAAATGATCTCAGTGGTAAAAACCTCATTTCACTGAGGTTTAGCAAGAGAACACAGGAGCTTACTAATGAAGTTGTGTTTTTCATGGCTACAGCAAAAATCAAGGGGGAAACATAATTAGTGCCATTCGGTTAAAATGTGGCAATTTAATCACTGGTTGATTTGTTCAGATGGGGAAGGGTGGGGACAGGGCCAGAGTGGAACAAAAACAGCAGGCACGTTCTAACAATGTACAGCCTAAGTTAGATTCCAAGATGCCTGTCCATTTAGAAAAGGAGTTGTGCTGAACACAGGAGTGGATTTTATGTAATTTGGAACTGACAATAAATGCACTAACTTCAGAAGGATTTCCAAGATGGGCCCTCCTGCATGAGCCTGTAGGAGGCATCAAACGTCACGGCTCCCTGGGGTGATCACATGACAAACATAAGAACACACTGCAATGCAGGTATGGTGGGATGTATATTTTTGGCCCAATTTTCCCACCATAAGGCCTTTGCCGTTGCTGCTCTCCTCAATGGAATGCCCTTCCCGTGACGTCTGTGTGGCTGGCTCATGCTCGGTCTTAAGAGCTCTACTTAAATGTTACCTTGTTGGAGAGGCCTGACCACATATTCTACTTCACATGGCACTATGTGAATTCTCAGCATCTCACCAGCTGATATGTATGTTCGTAGACTCATTTACATGCTGACTCAAGGATGGCCCCATATGGGCAGAGCCCTGGTCCATTCTTAGTCACCAGTATATGACTAATGCCTCCACCAGCAACTGACACAGCATTGGCACTCAAATATTTGTTGAAAAAGTGGACTGATGATCTCTGGCCCCTTCCCCTGATACTTAACCCAGAAAGGGGCCATAGCAGACTCCTGGCGCCTGTATCCTTTGGTGCCTCCAAACCCTTGCATAGGCTGTTCCCTCTACAGGGAATGCACATACCGACCCACTCTCATACCCTTGGACAACCTAACGAGCCCCATTCATTCTTCAGGGCCTAGGCCAATGTCACCTTCCTGTAGCTTGCCCCAAGCCCCACGTCAGCCCATGATAGTGTCGATTCCACCCACTCAATGCTCCTGCCTCTCTCTCATCTCACTGCAGAAGGTGAAGGGTAGAGATGATAGAAACAGTATAGACTAAGAGTCAGCCCCACATTTGAATCTTGGCTCCAGTGCTTACTAGCTATGGGCGCTCAGAAAAATGTGCAGCCTTCCTGGGCCTCCATTTCCTCATCTGAAAAATGGAGATCGTAATAACATCAACTAACAGAATTTCTGGGAGGACCAAATGAGATCAACTACATAGAAAATGTCCAGCCCAGTGTTTCACGCCATCGCTTTAGAATTCTGGCATTAATCACAGCTATTTATGGATGTGTGTTACTGACGGGTCGTGAATTCTTCAGGAGAAGGACAGCATGCTGTTTCTCTTTGTATTCTCATGTCTCACATGTTGCCTTGAACTTGTGAGGTGCTCAATACATGTTTGTCGAGCTATATTGGGTGCCATTCCAACATGACCCAGACATTTGAGTGGCTTCTGTACTCCTCCTTGACCTACAGCTATCTAGAGAAAGCAAACCCATATGGCTCATGTCTTCGGCAAAGCTAGAAGAAGAAATGTTGCCAGCCATGAGAAAATAACCATGCCCTGCGTTCCCACACCGAACAGAATTGTTTTCAATCAGGCGTCTAGTCTGCACTCTGCCCTTCTAACCCATGTTTAGTACTGTGAGCTATCAAGAGGTTACTAAGAGAAATTGCACAGAGCGTGCAAGAAATAACATTTGGTTGGTATCTGAGCCTCTCATCCCCCCCTGAAATGGATGCGTCATCACATTCGCTTCTCAAGCAGAGGTCTGTTCTCCCCCCCAAACCCCAACCCCCACCCCAAATTGTTCAGGAAACAGAAGACCTAATGGCCTAGCCCTTTGCTGCCTAAAATTGCCAACCCTTCCCTTCTTAAGTCTCAGGAACTGTGTCAACTTTAAGATCCTGACCACGGGGCCACAGAGGAGCCAGACATGCTAACAAAATATTATTTGCTTCCCTGGTTTCTCGTGCATTCTACAGGAGCCTTCAGCTCCCAGAGCCCCAGGACTCTGCAAATTCCTACCCCAGCCCACAGCTTCACCACTCATCCAGGCACCCGTCTGTTTCTCAGACACCTAAGGTGGCTCCAGCATCTTATTCCAAGTTCTAACTATGCTTTTTTTTTTTCCAACGTTATGAATGTGCTTCTTTTTAAAACGTATTTTTCTTGGAAGGATCTGTATGTCCTCATTACAGTCCAGACTTCAGCAGAGCATAATATGCCCCTTAAAAAGTCAACCACAACTTTGATTAAATAGCTTCAGCACATACACTTAACAGGAAGGCAACGAGTCTGCTATTTTGTTCAAAGATGATAGTGGGGTTGGGAGGGGAAGGGGGTAATGGGCATGAGGTCACAGATGTGCCATCTGGGGACCCTTCTTCATTCAACAAGCTGTCATTTACTTGGAATATCTCCTCCATTCCATGGATTTTAGGCATGTTTTCTCATTCAATGGGAAAAAGGAAGGAATAGGTCATTGAGACCTTTCATTTTTCTCATTCCTGTCATATAAACATGAAGAAACTGCCCTCCCTGAAAATGCTACTAAGTTAGGGCAGCCCAGGAATATTTCAAGCCTGCATTCTGGCCATTTCTCTCTGTTTTATGTGGCTTCCTGCTTTCATAGCCGATGAAAATAGCTCTTTCCATAGCAACACCATGTAGAGATATGGCAGGTTTTGGTTTCTTTTTTAAAGCAATACTATTTATCTTGAAACTGAATGGACTTCTCCCTTTTTCTCTCACTCCTCAATCACAGCAGTGTTGGCAGGCTCTCTTGAGAGCATGTGAGGACACCTTAGCCATCTTTACCAAGAAATGGTTCTTTCTCTAGTCCCCCATGACACTAATCCTGTAAACTTTTAAACAGCTATTAACTTTGAGTGCTCCAGTCCAAGCTCTTAGCTTTATGTTCAAGACCATTTTCACAATCAGTCCAGGATGCTTCTGAATTTTCATGTCCTAACACTGCCTATATTTTACCTGACATGATAACAATATTTTGTTGTTTACCTGAGACCCAAATGTACCTGGACTTTTATTGGCCAGCCCACCATTGAATTAAAGTCAAGTTCAACATATCATCTCCTGCCAAAAATACATATGCTTACACATACATAAACACAAATACATTTACACTCAAATACACTTCCCATAGCATTCAGACAGTAAAGCAAAATTTTACTGACGGTCTACGGAGAGAAAACAGAAGGGTATTCAATTGTACATCATATGGCCAAATCCCTCAATTATTCCTTTTAAAATATTTCCTCAAAGTATCTCCCTATGATAACTATCAAGTGTATCTTTCCCCTCTCTATGCAAAAACTATTCTCTAATTGAAGTTAACACTTTCTCTTCACCCCACTCTCAGCTCAAATATCCACTGAACAAAATAAGAGCCAGGAAGCTAGCCAACAGGTTTCAGTGAAAGCAAATCATTAGGCATACACTGATGACCCAGCATTCCTGGAGAGTCCCAGGTTGGGTAGAGGTGGGTGCTGATGCTCAATTCACTGTGTAGAGTTTACAAATACATCAGGAAGCTCTGACTCCATGAGTGCACATGCTATTCCCTCTTCCTGGAATGCCCTTCTGACACTACCTATCTGACGAACTCTTTAAGGCTTCAAGACCCAGGTCAAGAATCACTTCTGAGACACTTAGTAGAGGAGGATATTCAAGATGCTGGAGTAGATAAATACTGTGCCTGCTTCCTTCTGTGAACAAATTAAAATTATAATCAAATTATAGAACAACCAACCTGGAGAACCATCTTTAGCCTGGCTAAACAGAAATTTTATAACTAAGGATATAAACAAGAAGCCACATCAAGACTGCTAGGAGGGGTGAGACATGGAACTGGCTAACCCCAAACCTCCCTGTGGCAGTTGAGAACCAGGAGGGATATCTCGGCTGTGGAGGTTCCCCCAGAGAAGCGATGGACCCAAGCCCCACACCAATCTTCCCAGCCCAGAGTACTGATGCTGGGAAGAGAAGTCGCCACACCTGGATGTGAAAGATAGTTGGATTCCAACCATCCAGGTGGGATGAAAGGCTTCAGGAAACCCAGGTGTCCTCTTAAAAGGCCTGCTAACAGACTCTCTCACTCCCAGACACTCACCTGGGGCTCCATTGGAGGGACAGTAACTCGGGGAGTGTCAGAGACATACAAGCAGCAGACTAAGTCATGTTGCTTTGGTTGAGGGCTGGAGGACAGTAGCCATTTCTCTATGAGGAGATCCTTCTCCTGTGCAGCCAGCAGGCAGGAGAGTCAGGCACCATCTTTCCTGTGTTGAGCCCAACCCCACACGGCCAAATCTGAATCCGATTGGTCTGGTGAGCTCCGTAGCTCTGCCCTGATGACTCGCTTGGGACCCCGTCCCACCCAAATCCCCCAACACAGGAGGCACTTTCTCCAAGACCTGCCAGATCCTCCCACATTGCAATCTTTCTTAGAAAACTAACGAAGTCCACAGGCCCCAGGAGGGTGGCAACTGGCCTCAGTGTGCTCTGAGACTTTTGCTGAGTCACTCCAGGCTCAGCACTGGCACCAAACCAGAGTCTACATTAACCTAGTACCAACAACTCTTCACAGTCTAGTGACTCCCCGAGACCCTGCCTCACCCAACTCATATACCGCACGAGGCTTTATCAGTCAGTGGCTGAACCTTAAGGGAGCGAGCAGGTGGCAGCAGGCGTTGGGGTATCCTGGCATCTTGCAGAGTTACCAGAGGCCTGCTACTGGTTGCAGGCATCCTCAGTTCATAGCATGGCCTCTCCAATGTGCCTCCAGGGTTAGTACGGGCAGCCCCCTGCCCTATGGGTAGCCTCTGCTCCATCACCCTGCGTTCCAAAGTAAAGATTGATACGGAACAGAAATGCAGCTGACCCGTGGTCAACTAGCACAGCAAAAAAATAAACCTTTGCTTTTGTAAGCCACCGAGGTTAGGGGTCCCTTGTTACTCAGCATAAACTAGCTTAAGCTGACGAATGAACGCCACAAACCGTGTCATTTTTTTATTTATGAGATTCATGTCCACATGAGCCATGAATCTGGACTTTGTCTCTGTGGCCTCTTCTCTCTACCCTCCCCCACCCCCAAAAAAGCTGTACATTCCGTCAGTGCATTTCTTAAATCTCCCCGTGATGGCATGTCTCCATTTCTCTCCTCATCCGCAATACCACCGTCTTCGGTCAGGCCGCCAGCACCTTTCCCTTTGACTGCTGAAATGACATAGCTGAACGCCCCAGCCCCATGTTCCACCCGCACTGTCCTCCCTCTACACCATCTTCCACCAGTGCTCTAAGGACAACATCAATCACGTTACCCTGGTGCTTAGAAATCTTCAATGCCTTCATTGTTCTCAGGAAACAGTGCAACGTCCTAAACTTGCCAAGTCCCTCCATGACCTGGCTCCTGCCCACCTACCTCCCCAGTCTCGCCCTATCCCACCCCCTCACTTAATCTCAGTGATCCAGCCACTCTGACCTATTGCCACTCTTGAACAAGCATGTTATCTTCCACGTTTGGACTTGTCTAACTGGTCTTGTCTATGCTGTCCCTTCTACCTGGGTTTCATTCTCCTACCTGCTGCCATTCTCCATCTCACGGCCCAAATGTCATGTCCTTGGGGAAGCCTCCAGGACCCTCATAGTTTAGGTCTGGCCCCTTAATTAAATGCTTTCCTTGGACCACGTACTTCCCTTTCTTAATATTTTTCACAGTTACAACTTTAGATGTAGGTAGAGGGTTGTTTTATGAAGCTGCCTCTCCAACTAGACCATAAGCTTCATGTAAGTGAGAATTGTGCCAAATTCATCCTTTAACCTGGACACCCAACAATTTCTGAAACATGGAAGATGCTCAAAACACAGGGGCCATATTTGGTGAATGAAGGAATAAACAAACATGCGAAATGAAGACCCTTTCCATTTGGATAGTCTACAGCTCCTCGTGATGCTTAGAAAATACACTGACTTGCTATCCCTATTAAGCAGGAAAAAGACAACTCTCCCCATTCAGCCAGTTGGGTCAGAATCCCCCAGATATCACAATAGCAATATTTTGCCAGTGTTTCCAAAGGTCCGCTCACATGTAATCTCATCCACTCGGGCCTTCTGGCCATGCAGATAAGTTAAACTCAGGATTGCTCTGGACCCTGGCCCTGGACCAAAGGCAAATAAAATACGATGAAAGTGAGTACTGACAAGTAGGGCTGGGTCTCTGCAATCTCGAAGTTAACGTGGTCATGAGCTAAAATGGGCTGTTTGCTTCTTGGAATGTGTGCAGATGGTGACCAGAAAGGGAGCACGGGCTGATATTTTCCCTCAACAACCAGCTAGGGCTTTGGGCATTCCAGGGGCAATTTTATATAAACAGTACCAGAGGCCCGCAGCAGGGCCCCGGTGTTTTTCTATGCCACTGATCATGACACTGGCTGTGTCGCTGCTCTTATTGATGGTGGTCAGAGGGAGAAAGGCACACAGGGGGACAGGGAGGATGTTAGGGCTAAGGAAAGAACTCTTGGCCAGCTGCCAAGAGATGCTCTGTGATCGGTAAGGCTGCTTATTTCAGAGGTTCAACCTGAGTTCTGGAAAACAGCCTAGTTAAAAATTCACAGAACAGGGGAACCCAAGCGTGTGGCACAATGAGAAAAAAAAATGAAAGTTCTGCCAATGCTCTTGGGTTCACATCTCAGCAAAGCCTCTTACCAGTGACGTAAAATCAGGCAAGTCACTGAATTTCTCTGGGCCTTCATATCTCCATCTGTTGAATGGGGAGCAGGATAAAGACACATCTTTCTACCTCTGGGATGACTAAATGATGTAATGCATATGGAGCACCTAGCACATAGTAGGCATTCAATAAACACCCACATCTTCTCCCCATCCCTAATCCTTCTTCCAAGTCTGTAGCAGAGTGAAATCCTCAGAGTTTACCTAAATAACCAAGAGAGTGATTCTTTGAACCTCATATTCTCATCCTCACTGAAATGGAAAGGACAAAAACATTTTAAAGTTCCTTTAGAAGTATGCCAATTTGGGGTGAACTTCATAAAAACCAATGGAACCTTCGAGAAATGACTGAATATTAAGAAGTTTTTCTCTTCCTATTGCTGAAGCAATAATATCAATGTCTACCTTCTCCGCGAGTGCCTCCCAGGGGCCAGGCACTGAGCTGAGGGATCTGCACCTCTGTTGGCAGTGTGACCTTGGCCCACTCACCCATCTATGTCTCAATGGCATCTACTATAGAATAGAATAATAATGACATCTTCATCATAGGGCTGCTTTGAAGATTAAGTGAAATATTCTATTTCGCTTAGATTAACTTGGAACTGTGTGCATAGTAAGTGTTGAGTAAATGGTAGCTATTTCTTTCATCCGTGAACATGCTGGGGCAAGTATGCTGGCTCCCGAGAGCAGATTGGGTGCACTTCTTCCCAACTTGGCGCTTAGTGACATCACGTACATAGCTTGAATTCAGTTATAGTGGATGTATTTACACCACGGAAATCAGAAAACACTACAAAAAGGGCTTTTTATCTTTAGGGAGCTTGTTATCAACTATTTACCAGCGTGCCACTCTAATTAGTCTTTCTATTTTTACTCATGAAGAAAATGATACATCTAGACAGGTTAAGTGACTTACCCAAGGTCACACAGCCAGTAAATGGCAGAGTTGGGGGTTAAATCAAATTTGCTTGACACCAAAAGTATAACTATTGCATTGTTCTGTACACCTAAAGCTAATTAAAAAAAAATCTGCTTGACACCAAATCCCATGGTTTTTTCCACAATACATGTGCTAACATTTAAAGTAAAGGGAAGAGGAAGTAACTTGCATTTTTATTTGGTTCCTTATATATCACGAGGGTCTTAAAGAGAATAAAAATACACGATTTAATTTTTTATGATTTAGTTTCTAATTTACCAAACACCTTTATAGCATTTACTTGTACTCTCCTGGGCATCACAAGTGTTAATTCATTAAATCCTAGTAACAATCTGTGAGGTCTTTTTTACTGTTGTCCCACTTTCTAGACGAGGTAACTGAGGCAGAAAGAAGCTTAGCCATGATGCTAGACGGTGCCTCTACATTAACAAGAAGAGTTTGCTGCAAGCTTCAGCACAAAATGCACCCCACTCCTCTGCCCTGGGAACTTAGTGGCATTGTTTTTTCTTTTTACTCCTTGAATCACAGAGAAAATATTTACAGATGCCCCACAATCGCACCACAGGGGCAGAAGTCAGTTTGCACAAGGGCCTAGCATGTGGCCTTCTTCAGTCAGCGAAATTCTAATTATTTCATGAGCCTCCCTTTTGGAGCAAGGCCTCGTGTTACTGAGAGCTGACGGCTGGAGCCTCTCAGAGTGCAGCCTGAGGTGGTGCGTGGGAAAGGTTTATATCGCCTTTCTAACTTTCTATTATACAAATGTGCAAGCATTCACAAAACTAAAGAAATTGGTCATTTTTTTATTTGAGGACTGATTTCTTTACCTAATGAACAAGTAGACAGTGCTTGACTTACCCATTTAGGAGGTAAATGAGGCAAGTCCAAATATATTCCCATTCCAATCACTTCTTCCCAAGTCCACTGCTACGACCTTAGCCCCAGCTGATAGTATCACTGCCTGGAAAACTGTTGGTGACTTTAGCTGGGTCTCCTGACGTCCACGCCTGATGCCCTAAACTGTTTTCCATAAAGAAAACAGTGAGACTCAAAGTATAAACTACATTACATAACATCCCTACGGAAGCCCTTCGATGGCTTCCCATCACACAAGCCTCAAATCCAAACTTTTCCCATGGCTTATAAGACCCTGAGAGAGCAACCCCCAGCCAATATCCTCAATCTCACCTCCCATCAGTTCCAGTCAATGGGGCTTTTTTTCAGTTCTTCCAACAGGCAAAGTTCCTTTTAACCTCAGGGCCTTTGCACTTACAATTCATTTTTCCCAAGTGGTGAGATGGCTGGCTCCTTGTCATCATTCAAGGCTCAACTGAGGTACCATGTCCTCAGAGAGCCTTCCTTGATCACCTCCATTTAAAGCACTCCTCTAGCATGTTCTAGCCACAATTTATTTCCTTCAGAGCACTAGTCACTTGCTTATGCATTTCTTTGTTTAGTTGTTATTAGGGGAGAGATCCCCTAACTAGAATATAAATTGCATGGGAGCAGGAACTTTGTCAAGTTCACAACTATCTCCCCAGTGCCTGAAACAGTGCCCAGTACCCAACAGGTACTCAATCAATATTTGTTGAATGGACTAATAATAAGTGATGAAAAATGAAATATGCAATGGTGATGACATCCACTCAATGTCTGACGGTCTTGGAGTTCTCCTTCCGAATAGCAGGGTTGTTGTAGAAATGCCATGTGGTATCATTTCTGAATGGGGGAAGAGGTCTCCAGAGCTGAGCGACATCCAGCCGGAAGTCCTCAGAAAAGCGAGTGATTTGTGGGACGAAGAGGTACCTGCCCTTCTGCCCGCACCACACATTCAAACTGGAAGGAAGAGGTAACAGGCAGGTCCTCCTGCTTGTCAGGCCTTTGTGTAAGCGTGGCAGAACCTGTGCCTTGCTTCTACTGGGCTGAATATGGCAAAGGTGATGGGGTCCTCTCACTCCGTGAGCGCACTGCATTATGTAAGACACATCTTAGCAGGCTGGAGTGAGAGAGAGACTCTCTCTCTCTCTCTCTCTCTCTCTCTCTCTCTCTGTTACTGGCTGCCATGCTGTGAGAGGGACATGAGGCAAGGAACTGCAGGTGGCCTCTAAGATATGAGAGTGACCCCCAGATGACAACCAAAGAGAAAACGGGGGCCTTAGTCCTACAACCACAGCAGGTGGATTCTGCCCACAACCTGAGGGGACCCAGAGTAGTTCTTCCCACAGTTAAGCCTCTGATGAAACCATGGTCCCGCCTGGCATCTGATGGCAAGCTTGTAAGGCTCTGAGCAGGGGGCCCAGCTCCAAATCCACAGAAACTGTGAAGTCATTAACATTTGTGTTGTTTTAAGTCGCTGAATTTGTGGTAAATTGTTACGCAGCAATAGAAAACAACACAAAGAAAATTAAAGTCATTCATTCATTCATTTACAGAAAGAAAGACCCCTTCACTAAAGATGTCTGCACTAAGGCCAAGTCAGAAGCAATGAGAATTTATAGAGCCTGCCATCAAGAAAATGAAGAGCATGATGCTTTTATTTACCATTTCAAAGACCAAGTTTATTAACCAATGGCCAATATGGTTGTGATGTCCCTGGTAGTTGGCATTAAATTAAGCAAAATGTCCCTGTGGATTTGTCTTCTGGAATAGCAGGGGAAAAGTCAGGGAGATTTGCTCTACTCTCCAGCCAGGCCTGGGGAAGGATGTCCCAAGGGACAGTATATGTAGTGGCAGCTACTGAAAATAGAACATAGCAGACTGAGACCCTGTGGCCTGTGAGAAAAGAAAGAAAGAAAACATTTTGTTGTGCACAACATGGGCCCCAATTATAAAAGGGGGCTTGGCAAGAAAGGATCACCGGCGGGCCCCAGTGCAGCAGCTAAGCTCTCTTTCATCTCTCTCGAACTCTCTCTGGGAACAGCTATAAACATCTCCGGATCACTAATTTGCTCGGGGGAGGAGCGTAAGGGCATGAAAGGGCACACATAATCTTGGCCTCCCTGGCGCTCCAGTCCACTCGTTGAGCTGGACTCCCTGGGAGTGACATGGTGACTCTGGACAGCACCAGCACTGGGCTGAATTCTGAACAAGCACCTCCTAAACTCCTGGGTAAGTTTCATGACACACTAGTTATGGTCCCAGGGGGACTCTCCTCATCCCTCGCAAGTCATTAAAGTCAGTGCCTTGTGATGGCTGCCACCAGGCACCAAACAAATTTTGGAAGGGCAAGCACAAAGATGTAGCCCAGATGCAAAACATAAACCATCATAAACAGAGCCAAAGGACCCACTGACTTCCTAGAACGTTATCTTCACATCGACTGGCGATTTCCTTCTAGAACAGGGAGTGCTTTCCTCCTGGAGCTTATGACTCAGCTGCCTGGCTTTCATGGGGTGTCTGTCAGGTACACTCCGGCCATACTCTGGGTTCTAGCACCTTCTAGGAGCAAGGAGACGGGGCACACACGTCAAGGTGCTAGGGAGCAGGAGAAGGGCAAAGGAGCTCTCTGGGAAGAATAAAAGGGGTGTAGAACCAAGAAGGAGATGGGTGGGATTGAGGGACGAAAGGTGTTGGAATAGGACTGGCATGGAATCAGAGGGCAGAGGGCTAGGCCAAGCTGACGCAAGACCGTCACTAATGAATATCAGCTTGCCTTCAGTAATAACCAGGTCCCTTGAGAAGTGATTCTGAAAGTGTAGTTCCTGTAGGAACAGCATCAGCGTTTCTTAGAAATTTGTTGAAATTACAAATGCTCGGGCCCCACCTCAGGCCTCCTGCATCAGAAACTCTAGGGGTGGGGCCCAGCCATCTGTGCTAACAAGCCCTCCAGGGGATGTAGATGCATGCTAACGTGCGAGAGCCACTGCTATTGGGTGCCAGGGCTCGCACATTGTCTTCGAAGTGTCCAAATCCCTGCTCCACCTAGAAAATACCTGGGCTTTATCTCTATTCTTCTCATCTCCCCGCATGGAGTTGTATGAATCCCGTCTGTCAGGCCTTCTCATCACTACTGTCTCCCTGGTCTCAGCCACCTAATTCATCCTCAGGTGTTAATGGCTGTCACAGATTGCATTATTGATCCCAATTTTTCACCCCTTTCTCTAACTGGTGCCCTTTGCCATAAGGCCATGCAGTTCCTCCACAAAAGACAAATTGCAGGGCCCCAGCCCTTTCCTTTGGCCTTGGTCGTGTGACTTGCTTTGGCCAACGGGGTTTGAAATGTGCTTGTACAGTTGAGCTTACGCTCTGACACCTCTACCGTCCCCATGAAACGGGCTCCCCCAGGAACTCACCTCCCCTTCAGCCTAGACCCAGAATGAACACATGTGCAGCAGAGCCGACCCAGCCACCAAAGCCAACGCACAGACCTACAAGCAAAATTGTGTGCCACAAGATCCTGGGCTGCTTTGTTACTCAGCAATAGCTGACCAGTACATTGGGCATCTGTGGATTTGGGTGTTAGTCTCCTAGGTGATCAATTTCCCTATGGCATGAGCATCCTGAAATTCTAATGTCTTATGGCACAGCAGACTTTCCGGCCCTTGCAAGGAGACAACGAGAAATATATTTTAAAGGGGATCAGTTTGGAGGATGAGGGCTCTCCAGGCCTCTCAAGCCAACTGGGAGCAGGGCTGCCCTGTACACACCACTGAGTCAGACAATGAAAAAGACGCAGAGGACAGAGTGGGAAACAAAATAGGAAGGAGACACGAGGATGGGTTTGAATGGAAAAAGGACAACAGGTTAGGAGAAAAAAGTGACCGGTGACAAGTGTCATGTTGTATCCTCACTATCTCCCACTGCTGATGGCCCCAAAGGGGATTTGCAAGTGTCTCAGCTCCTGGCAAACCTACCTTCATTTAATCCTGCTATGGCCATGCTACCCTGTCTTAAGCCTAGCCAGCCCCAAGCTGCAGCAGTGCCAGGATATAAAGCAGCATCCCATTGGTGGGAGGTGGCTGGGAACTGTTTGTATTGAGTGAATGATTCACCCTGGAAGCCAAGCACTCCCACCCAGATTCTTACATTGCAATTAATTGTTGCTGGCATGCTGTCTTCTGCGGGGTCACGGCAGTGAAATGTCACACAGGTTTCACATGCAGAGCTGCCTGGTAACTTAGATGGTGAGGGAGGCAGCGTGTGAAACACGCCAGCCATCACAGTACAACCCTGGCCACAAAGGAAGGCTGAGGTCACCCCTGGTCATGGCACCTGGCTCCTCTGTGTGGCAAATGATGCTTGCTATGAGCATGGCAGAGGCATTGTCCTACAAGTCAAATCCTGTTCAAAGGGGAAGTCATTTAATCAGCACTTTCTGGGTACCCAGAGGTGGGGATTTGGCAGCTTACAGTACTGAAATAATGGTGTTTGAGATACGTTGTGAAATACCCTCTCTTCTCAACCCCTGTGAATTCAGCTGGTTTGTGTCATACCAATAGCAGCCACCCCACCTGGAGAACAGGGATGTGGACTGGCCCAGCTTCTCAGGAAGAAAGGGAGGTGAAGGATAGTACCATTGGCTGAGCATGTGCTCTGTGCCAGGCATTGTGCCAAGTGGCTCATAAACATTGCCTTAATTTGCCTGCTAACTCTGAGAGGTATTATCCTTATACTCATTATACAGAGAAGAACAGTAAGTCCACACAGTTGTTAAGTGGACAGCCAGGGTTAGAATCCAGACAACCAGAAGCCATCATGTGCATTCTTGCTATAACGCACTATAGGGGCTTGTTTATATTGTTAATAGTCATTTCACTATTAACTCCTTAAGGACAAAGACTGAGTCTGCTCTCACCCTGGGCTAAATTCTATACTCATTATCACTTCTAGTCCTCTCAATGCCAGTGTTATCCTCATTTCACAGATGAAAAAAGTAAAATTCAGAGAGGTTAAGTAACTTGCCTAAGATCACACAGCTAACAAGTGGTAGAGCCAGGATTTGAACACAAGTCTGACTCCAGAGTCTGAATCCCTAATAAAGTGCCTTTCCTTAGGTTATGGTTGTCTATACATTATGGCCCAATCATGCCAGTTGAGAAGAGGGTACCAGTCAGGAAAAGAACTCTCTAAAGAACACAGCTTTCTTGAAGTCACAATAAACACACAGATCTATTAGAGACACATGACCTTGCTAATGTCTATGTCTATGGCAACCTTGGGCATGAACTTTACTCCCTCATGCCGCTGCCCTGACCCAGCCTTTGGAGCTCACCTTTGGAAATGCCAAGAATGAAAACAATGACCACAGAGGATTTGAATGAATGTCTATAAAAGTAAGTCACTCCTTGGATGAGAAACATTATTAAAAATCTATTCCAAAGGATCACATTTCCCCAGCCTGAAAATATCCAAAAATGGAGATAAGAGAGATAAGTTAGAAGAAACGGAAAGAGCCATGTTCTATGATAGTTTTCTCTTAGTTCATCCAAAATCTTCATGAGCTCAGAGAGACACACAAGGAGTTTCCATGTGGACTTATCAGGGGCTCCCTATGTGAGCTCATATCATAATGGAACCATTTTTTTATTTCTAAAAACCTGCTTTTACTGTTTGGTTTGGTTTTGCCTTCCTGGCATCTATTCTCTCTTTTTCTGGGAGCACCAACCTAATTTTCCTGGAGGAATACTACCATCTCCCGTTTGTGTTCAGGGGGGTTGGGAGAGGAGAGCTATACTTCCTGTGCCAAGGGCACCTGACATACCCAGGTCTCACCAATTAGCATATTTCATTGCCCGGCCACAGTGATTGGCTCAGGACCAGTTCACAGTTCCTCCTGGGCCACTCAGAAGGAGCCTGAGGCTTCTGAGGGTAAGCATCAGGAAGAGGAGCCCTCCTTTCCTGTCTGTGCCTACACCTGCATGAGACACGTGGTGGCAGGGAGATAGTGAGAGGGTCCCTGCCCGAGGGGAAAACTGAGAGATGGGTGGGGAGACTGACTCCTGATGACTTGAGCCTTTATTGCCAAATGAGCAAGAGTAACTTCACTTTCCCTGGGTGGTCAGGCTTATACTACGACAAATGCAAAGTTTGGTTCTCTATCACAGGCTACCAAAAAATCATAACTAATTTAATATTAATACGCAGAATCCAGGAGAAACACACAAACAGCCACCCCCTATATCCTGCAGTGCTGGACTGGAAATCTAAAATTAACTGAGCACCTCTTATGTCCCACACCCTGGACCAACATTTTTCTTATTTTGAGAGCATCTATACTTGCTTCTACCCAAGTGTTCCTTCTTTCTGGAATAATCTCTCTGCTCATCCCTATCCAGAGCGCTCCTACTCATCCTGCAAAACCCTCCACCACCTCTCCCTCCAGAGTAAGGCACTGCCTCATCATGGCTCCCACAGACACAGCCTACAACTCTGCTATCACCTCTGTCATACTTCCTTGTTTTATATCTGACATATGGTGATTTTTTTATTACCAAAGTATGACACATTCAATGTAAAAATAAAGAAATCCTAACAAAACATGAAGGAATGAGATAAATTCTCCCTTTCAACCCAGTATCTCTCTCCAGAAGTAAACATCATCAACACTCAGGGTGAATCCATCCAGATGCTTTTGATTGCACTATGCTAAAGTGTCTGTCTATCCCAGGACACGTCAATTCTCCAAGGACAAGAATTTGGCTCGCCTCACTTTGTAATGGCACTGTGGGGCCATTTGGCCAGGGTTCCAACCTTGGCTCAAACATTTACTAGTTTGTCACCTGAGATAAGTAAATTCAACTCTGTACCTCAGTTTCCCCACCTGCAAAATAGGATTGTCACCTATTTCATCGAGTTCTCGTGAGCATTAAATGAGTTAATGTATTTAAAGCGCTTAGGACAGGGTTTGGCACATGGTAAGTGCTGTGTAAATGTTTACTGCTATTAACACTAGTCTCTATCTCCACTTCTAGCCCTAAACAAAAGTTCTGACTGAGTGAAGACACATTTCTCTCAATCTGTGTGACTTCAAGAGTGCATGCAGTTAGATGACCTCCAGTGGTCCAGCCCACTGGCAGCCTTCTGGTACTTTCTCATTTACATTTCCTCCCCTTGGTTCAAGGCTTGGCCTCTTGAGGCACATCCAAGGCCAGTGTGAACAGAGACCATCTGCAGATTGCTCTGTGGCTCACACCAGGTGGCCCTGGGCAGGGCACAGGCTGTGGCTAAACTTGGCCTGTAGTAGACTCCCTCCCAGGAGGCCCTGGGGCTTGCACACATGGTGGCCAGCTTTAAACCAAGCTGGAGTATCATCCCACCAACTCCAAGGACGGCACAACCGAAGGGCAGACTGGGCAGGCACCAGAGCCCTGCAAAAGCGAACCCTCCTTTATAGGGTCAGCCTCTGCACCACAGCTTTTCCACTGTAGTCACAGCCAGTCCTTACAACCAAACAGGCTGAGGGTCAACCCCTCCTACTGATACGTAAATAGCAACCAAGGCTCAACTACAACAGTAGAGCACACACAACCCACACAAGGGACACTCCTGGAGCACCCAGCACTGGTGACCAGGGAGACTGTGCCACTGGGCCCCACAGCACACCTACTACATAATGCCATTCTACTAAGACCGGGAGGCACAGCAGCTCTACCTAATACATAGAAACAAACAAAGGGAGGCAGGAAAAATGGGGAGACAAAGAACCATGTCCCAAAAGAAAGAACAGAATAAGACTCCAGAAAAAGAACTAAACAAAATGGATATAAGCAATCTACCAGACAGAGTTCCAATCACTGATTATAAGGATGCTCAATGATTTCAGGGAGAACTTCAACAAAGAGATAGGAAACATAAAAATGGAGATAGAAAACATAAAAAAGAACCAGTCAGAAATAAAGAATACAATAACTGAAATGAAGAATACACTAGAGGGAATCAACAGTAGATTAGATGAAGCAGAGGATCAAATCAGCAATTTAGAAGATAAGGTAGCAAACAACACTCAATCAGAACAGCAAAAAGAATCCAAATAAATGAGGATAGTTTAAGGAGCCTTTGAGACAACATTGAGCATACCAACACTCGCATCATAGGGGTATCAAAAAGAGAACAGAGAAAGCAAGGAATTGAGAAACTGAAAAAACAGTTTCCTTTGCCCTAACCTGGCAAAGGAAATAGACATATAAGCCCAGGAAGTGCAAAGAGTTCCAAACAAGATGAACCCAAACAGGCCAACACAAAAACACGTAATTAAAATGTCAAGGTTAAAGACAAAAAGAGAATCTTAAAAGCAGAAAGAGAAAAGCAGCTACCTACCTACAAGGGAGTTTCCATAAGATTATCAGCTGATTTCTCAACAGAAACTTTGCAGGACAGAGGGATTGGCAAGAAAATATTCAGGACCTACAACCAAGATTATGCTACCCAGGAAAGCTATCATTTAGAATTGAAGGACAGATAAAGGGCTTCCCAGACAAGAAAAGCTAAAGGAGTTCATTACCACTAAATCAGTATTATAATTCTAGGAATATTAGAGGAATTTCTTTGAGATGGAAATAAAAAAGATCAAAAACATGAATAATAAAGTGGCAATAACTACATATCTATCAACAATTGTTTTCAATGTAAGTGGATTAAATGCTCTAATAAAAAAACATAGGGTGGATGAATGGATAAGGACACAAGACCCTTACATATGCTGCCTACAGGAGACTCACTTCAGATTGAAAGACACACACAGACTGAAAGTAAAGGGATGGAAACAGGTATTTCATGAAAATGGAAATGAAAAAAACAACAGCAAAAAAGCTGGAGTAGCAATACTTATACCAGACAAAGCAGACTTTAAAATACAGGCTATAACAAATGACAAAGATGGACCCAGTAATTCTACTTCTGGGTATTTATCCGAAGAAACCTAAAATGCTACTTCGAGGGGACAGTGCATCCATATGTTCATTGCAGCGTTGTTTACCATGGCCAATATGTGAAGGCAGCCTTGGTGACTCTCAATGGGAGAATGGATAAGAAGGAGGTAGTACATACATATTTACAATGGAATATTGCTCAGCCATGGAAGGGAATGGGTTCTTGCCATCTGCAGTGGCATAGATGGACCTGGAAGGTATTGTGCTGAGTGGAGTGTAAGACAGAGAAGGACAGATGCAATGTGAGTTAGCTTACATGTAGAATCTAAAGAACAAAATAAATAAGCAAAACAGAAACAAACTCATAGATACAGAGAACATTTTGATGGTTGCCCAATGGGAGGAGGGTTGGGGGTGAGTGAAAAAGGGGAAGGAATTAAGAAGTACAAATCGGTTGTTACACAGTAATCATGGGGATGTAGGGTATAACATAAGGAATATAGTCAATAATATTGTAATAACTATGTATGGTGTCAAATGGGTACTAGGATAGTCAGGGGGATCACTTCTTAAATTATATAAATGTCTAACCACTATGCTGTACACCTGAAATTAATATAAAATAATACTGAATGCAAAATAAATAAAGTATAAAAAAAAAAAGAAAAAGCTCAAGTGTGTCTGACGCATGAGTAAACTACCTGTCCAGTCTTCCAGGCGCACTGTATGTGTTTGATATCTGTTAAGTTAGATGGACAAGATAAACAAAAGCTATCATAATGATTATCCTTAATTGTCCCTGCTGCTATGTTTTAATCAATGGCTTCCTGGAAACAGGGAGATGGCAAATGATAATCAAGGAAGGCTAAAAAAAGGTGTTAGTACTATCTTTGTTCATTCCAGGCCCTCCAAATCCCAAAGCAAGGAAATTCCTTGGAGCGGCCAGTCCAGACAATTTTCCAAGACCAGCACACCACACTGTGGACTGGACAAGATGGCGGAGGGACTGGTGGGGAACATTCCTTCCTCAAAGCAGCAGCCACACTGGTACTTAAAAGCAGTTAAGAGTGAAAAAAGTTGGAGATAGGTCCACGGAGCTTTGCTGGAAATGACGCTATCATTGTATAGATGAGGACACTGAAGCCCATACACAGGGGACCAATCCAATGTCCTCAACCCTCTGGTGGTACCTCAAGGGCAAGAACCAGACTTCTCAGTCCAGGTCCACAGACTTTTCAGCAGGAAGACAGTGTGGCCCTAGTGTCCTGGGTATACACTGGGTCAATCAGGCCCTATTTGGATAGCTACGTGACCTGGAGCAAGTCACTTAACCTCTAGGACACTTGGTTTCCCCATTGATAAAAATGAAGATATTATTTCATTCTAATTAGTACAAGAACTTATGAAAACCCTCAAAAAATAAGTGAGTAAAATACAACCACTGCAACAAGAAAAGTGGGGAAAAGAAACAGACAATTCACAAAAGAAGAAACATAGGGCCAAAAAATATATATTTATATATATATATATCGCTCTCTATATATAATATATAGATATATATGAATTGATGTTCAATATAATTAGTGCTCAAGGAAATGCAAGTCAAAACCACAATGGGATACCACTTTTTTTATGTCTACTAGCTTGGAAAAAAATTTCAAATCTAACAATTCCAAACAGTATACTGTATGTAATGTGAAAGCTCATTGATACATTGCCGGTGTGTAAATTTGTGCAACCATTTTGGAAAACCGAGACACACAAGAATGTTCAAAGGCGACATTGTTAAAAAGAGCAGAGCCTGGTGATCACCCAAAAGCTCCTGAGAAGAGTGAGTGAATAAACTGTAGGATATTCCCACAGTGTAACATCTACAGCCATTACTATAGATGAACTACAGAGAAATGAATATGGATAGATTTTAGCAAAGCATTACATGGAAAAACCAAGTCCCTAAAGTTAGGTAAAATGTGGTAGCCTTTTATATAAAGTTAAAACAACTAAAATGAAATATACTCAAATATTTTTATGACTGTACATAGATGCACACAACTGTATACAGAGGAAATGCAAAGGGTGGTGGATGTGGGGTTCAGGACAACGGTTACCTCTGATGGGGTCAGGGAGGGAGCCGTACTCTTAGATGTGAGTGAGTGTCAATGTTGAAAGCTTTTGTTTTTAAAGTCCAGGTCATGAACGTTCATTGTATTATTAAAATACGTAATCCTTAGTGTGTGCCATGAACCCAGAGTCATTATTAATTTAATTCTGTAACGCTGAAGACCAGTGACAATGCCAACAAAGATTCCTTCTTGGCAGGGATGCCATGAGGATTCGGAAGGAGTGGCCCAGCTCCCGGCACCTCCATAATAGCTACCAGCTCTGGGTGGCAGTTGTTACACGTAGATGTGGCTCGAAAACAGCTTGAAGGGAACAAAGAAAAATGCAAGTCCTTTCGCGTCTCCTCCCTCTGTCTTGTGGCTCTACCGATTTTGCAAATCACTATAATCTCTTGGCTCTCTTGGGCCTCATGGTTTAAAGACCACACAGCTATGGTCTGATAAATAACAAGACCCACTTATTTCCGGAATCTACATAAACTTCTTTCAAATAGTAATCTCTTTAAAGTGCTGTGACCTGTCTGCACTACATTTTCTTCAGAAGGAACTCTCATAGTTGGGTCTCTGGCCCTGTCCTTTTGAGAGATTTCGCCTGGCCTGGATTTTGGGTGAGAAGAAAAACGGGCTTTCAGCAGGAAGGGGACAGGGGTGGGGGTGGGAGAGCCCCTTGTTGACACTGTTCTCCCACCAGGCTGTAGGTGAGAGGTTTTTTTTTCCTCCCACACAACACACAGAACAGAGAAGTCATTTAAGCCTTATAAATACCAGCAGGCTCAAAACGCAACTCACCAGCCTTAAAAACATGTCTCTGTTTCCTTTGGCTAATTTGCAAACCCAGTCATATTTCCAGATAAGACAGTAAACAGAGGATGGAGGAGATTAAGGAAGTCTATCTTAGGCCAGTATCTTTATAGAGAAACTAGGAGAAGAAACATTACCGGAGTCTTTTCCTTTCAGGGAAAAGAATAGTAGCCAAGCCCATAACAGCCCCAAACCCAGGGGGTGGTAGGACTAGGCACTTCTCTCTGCACCTTCAAGAAAAAATCAAAACACCATTGAAGAGGGTGCCAGGCATATCTGTGCCAGATTGCAGCCTCAGGGCTCAGAGGCAAGGAACTGGGTCTGAAAAAAATTGGTCCAGTCTGCA
Organism: Hipposideros armiger; assembly: GCF_001890085.2. NCBI lineage: Eukaryota > Metazoa > Chordata > Mammalia > Chiroptera > Hipposideridae > Hipposideros > Hipposideros armiger. The sequence continues at coordinate 2,836,876 of NW_017731502.1, read as the reverse complement.
GTCTATAGAGCTCTGGGATGGACGGGGTGGCCTGGAGGGGTATAGCAAGTGCTTCATCTCTTCAAACAAAAGTCCTACCTTGTGGTAAGCCCCTCTTCAGCAAGGATGCTGAGGAATGTCCTCAAGATGGTAGAACCAGGTCAGAAGCTTAAAGGTGGGAAGTAGGGAGGATGAGACCCAAGCTGTCTGATACTGAAGGCAGAAGTTTGCATAACTCCTGTGTGGGTTCACAGCTCCTATAATATTCTCCAAGAAGCCTGTGACCCTAAGAAAAATAATGAACCAATAGGCTAGATGATCTTCAAGGTTTCTACCCATCCCTGGCCCCAAACTCCAGGACTTAGAATCCTTTCTGTCTCTGAATTCAGGCTGGGGCAAGTAGATATTTCATGACTTAAAGCTGTACCCTAACTAGAATGTGGGCTCCATGAAGACAAGAATTCCTGTGTGTTTGCTTCACTGCTGCACCACCAGTGTCTACAACAGTGGTTGTCACTTCCTAGGCACTTGGGAAGCATTCGTTGGTGAATGTGGATGAATGAACCCCAGCCAAAGCCTCTATTTCTTCCCGTAGGTGACCCAGGGATAAATGATGTCTCATCTGGCTGGCAATGGAGATGCCTGGGCCTCAGTGAGTGCTTATCTGCCCAGATTCAAAGAGTCCTCCTTGATCTCCCTCCCCCCATAATTCTAGATATAACCACTCCTGGAATCTAATGGCAACTCCTGATTATTTCATCAGATGGAGAGACCCTGAAATGTCCCCCTACTCCGAATCTAGAGAGGAAGGTGTTAATTATGGCCTCAGACACCAGATGTATAAAAGACTTCCACTGCCCTGGACTTCAAACCTTCCCACGTTGTTGATATTGTAACCTAATTGCGTTGACGTTGGTCTCCAAGGTAAACAAAGCTTTACAGGGGAAATGTTTGGACCTCGAGATTCCTGTTTGTTCTAAGTTTGGACGAATGGCCAGAATAATGTGCAATTTCCATTCATTTCCTTTTAAAGTGCTGCTGATAATGGAACTAAGTGAACGGTCCCAAACCATTCCTATTGTCAATTATCAAAACCAGCCTCTGGGAATAGAATCAATGTCCCACCCCTATGGATTGTCACCTAGAGGAAATGCCAAGAACGGTCCCTCTATGAAGACCCAGCGATCCTGAGAGTAAAAGCAAGGAAAGAAGGGAGAAGAAGGGAAGGCTGGGAAATAGGAGGGTGCCAGGCAGAAACAGCTGATCTGAACTGCTGATCTCCACCCTTCGTATGAGCCTGACACAGAATTAAGCCTCCTAAGTACATTCACTCATTGAACCCTTGGATCGCCTGAGAGGAAGCTTTGATCTTTCCTGTTTAATAGATGAGGAAACGGAGCCCCAGAGACTTGTCCAAGGTCACACAGCTAGGTGTGACCACACTGGGACTGATGCTAACGCCTGCGCTCTGAACCACCAATGTGCACTGCCTCTCTTTAAGCCGCAGCCCTGTTCCTCTCTCTCTTCTCCACATGCATCCTTCCCCGTCGTCTGCAAATGGTTTCTGATTAAACCATGACTCCTCGGGCCTGGGAGAAGCAGAAGCAAGCATATGAAACAAGGAACTAATGGTGGTTCCACGTGGGTAGGTTGTAGACTGCGAAGGCTGGAGATGGAAAGGAGCTTTGTGCCAATGGCCAGGGCAGGGTTTGAAGTGGGAGAAGAGCACGGCCAAGACTGTGTGTCAGAAACAGCATGCTACCTGTGCTGTGCCAACCTTCGTGGGGCCCCAAGCAAGACAGACACGCCTGGGCCGAGGAAGTCGTCTGGCCTACAGCACTCCCGGAAGAAACCAGCCTAGCCAACCTCAGCCGCGTAACCCAGTCTGGGAAGCTGGCCCCTGCAGGGTTTGGCAAGGAGGCCTTCATGAGCTCAGCAGGAGAGAACGTGGACTGTCCCTGGTTTCGAGAGGAAAAGGATCTGCCGCACAAGATCACAGCTGGGCCATCGCACAGAAGGGCTTGGCGGAGGGCCTGGGCTACCTTTGTTCCTGACACACGTGGTGCCGCATCCAGACTGGACGCAGGCTCATCCTGGGCACATGAGGGCTTAAAGCTCCGGAAATGAGCTATGGGAAGCTCACTACTCCGAGTGTTGTCCAGAGACCAGAAGGGTCAGCATCACCTGGCGGCTTGTCATAAACGCACAGTCGCAGGTTCCACCCAGGCCTGCTGAATCAGAGTTGGGTAGGAGAAGCACTGTCCTAGAGCAGGCTCTGACCCGGGAGCCAAAACTCTGAATCTGCTTGACATAGGAAGCTCCCCAGGTGAACTGGATACATGCTGAACTTTGAGAACCAGTGCAGAAAACCTGTGAACTGTCCTAAGGATGTCAATATGGTGGCATTCAAATCACATCTGTCAGATGCCTCCCCCACCCAGGAGCGTCACAAAAATTCCTAGAGATGGCAAGGAAAATATCATCAGTTGATTCGTAGCCCATCTACCTCTAAGAGAGGATGTGTGACTGCTTTTAAACAGAGCAGATGATCAGCAAAGCAACATAACAGAATAGACTAAAAGGAAACTCTATAAGCCCACAGCCCACTGCACCCTTCTCCACATTTGGGGTATTACAGAGCCTAAAATCCTCAGACTTCTGGGTTGTCCTCATACTCCTTTTTAAAATTGCAAATTTTCCTCAGAAGGAAAAGCACACTCACATTCAGACTAATTTGCTGATGACTTTTCAGAGCCTGCTGTTCCCGATGGCAATCTGTAGACAAGTCTTGTCATTTTACCTCCAAAGAAAATCTTAAACCTTCTACTTCTCTCCAACCACATTGCTGTATCATATCTCATTTGCGTGCATGCCAAGAACTTCCCAGCTGGTCTCTCTGATCTGACTCCTGTCCCCCTCTGATCTCTGCCCCCTACGGCACTCAAAGTGGTCACATACCGCGTTACACTCCAGCCTAAAGCTAAGAACAGCCTGTATCAGTGTCCTTTGGCTGCGCGACAAATTACCACAAACATGGTCGCTTAGAGCAACAAACATTGACTGTCTCACAGTTCTGGAGGCCAGAAGTGCAAAATCAGTATTACTGGGTTGAAATCAGCATGTCGGAAAGGCTGCTCCCTCTGGAGGCTCTGGAGGAAAATGTCCCTTGCCTCTTCCAGCATTCCTGGGCTTGTGGCCGCACCACTCCACTCTCTGACTGTGGTCACACTGCCTCCTCCTCTTAGTCTGCATCAACTCTCCCTCGGTCTCCCTCTTTACAGGGATGCATTTGATGGCATTTAGGGCTCACCTGCATAATCCAGGATAATCTCCCCATCTCAAGATCCTTGACTTAATCATATTTGCAAAGTCAGTTTTTGTCCTAACAGATAACAAATTTCAAGTTCCGGGGACTAGGATGCAGATATCTTTTGGGGATCATTATTTAGCCTGCCACACTGCCTTTCCAATGCACTTGATAAAATCCAAAGCCTTGACCATGGCCCTTAAGGTCCTATGTGACCTGGCCCCTTCCCACCCCTCAGACCCCGTCTCACCCCACTTTCCTCTTCTCACAGCAGCCCACCACCCTAGCCTGCTTTTACATCTTTAAGTATGTTCCTGCCACAGGGTCTTCACTCTGGCAGTTCCTTTTGCTTGAAATGCTACTATTGTTGGCCTCATTTGCTGAATGAATGAATGAATGAATGAATGAATGAATGAATGAATGAAATATTCCCAAGAACTCAGGAAAAAAGATAGTGGGAAAAGCAAAGCAGCGGCATAGGTTGAAGTTAACTTTGCCCACGTCTCAATTTTGCCTAGAAAGTTGTTTGGCTAAAGGTGCTTCCACCTGCTCTTTTTGCAGTTGCCAACTACCTCAAAGTATCCACAGATCTTAGTTACCTATAGGCTCTCTGAAAAGTTGTTTTAGTGGCCAAGCTGGAACTGGATATTGATAGAAGAATGTCACATGGAACCATCCCCAGCCTCCGTGCTCTTGGAGAAATAAGACAGTCCTAGGTATAGAAAGCTATTTGGACTTCTGGCAATAATTTCAACATTTCTTCTTCTAGTGGCCAGTGAATGCTCACTGTTAATTTTGGAGGCAATTTTACAAAGGCCACTGCTAATGGCTGCATCCTGCCCTGTGGATGGGAGGCCCTGCCCATGGTTAAATGATCTTTAATTACCTCCTGACTCTGAGAGCAGGTCTATCATTAAATGGAACTTTCAGTGTGCTATTATGATGAAAATGTAAATAGAAGTTCTTTCTTGTCCCAGAAAGAAAGAGTCTGAGTTCCGTATAGTTATACAAATCAGTATCAGTCACTATATTATAGCTAGTGGGTGGTCTAGAGTGATCATCTTGCCTTTCTCAGTATGCCTGGGTCTTTCTCCATTAAATTCTGCATCCGGGGAAACCCCTTAGTCCCAGGTAAACTGGGACGACCGATTGCCCTAGTGGTAGCTAGCAAGCCTATCCCTAATGCTTGAGGGACCCAGGACAAAAGGGTATAAGTAGAGGTCTCTGTTGTGTAGGTCTAAATACAAAGAAGTAATAAATCAAGCTAACACACTGCTAAATAAAAATATGTTCCATCCTCCTATTGTAATAAATGTCTTCAAAATGACCTGGAAGGCCAGGTTTGAGCTCTGAGCCCTGGGGCTCCCCTCTGGCTTCTGGTCTGTCTCTATTTCTCTTCCCACACCTAGCTCTGTCCTACTCCACAAGGCATCTTTCTCACGTAAGTGCAGATACTCAAACTCCATCCACACCCCATAAACAGCCACCTCTTGGCTCCCCGCCCCCCTCAGGATCTAGGGGTAACTGTGACAAGGTCCATCCTTGGAGGAGAATGGCCCTAAGAAAGAAGCCCACTCTGCTCTAGAAGTAGGATTAGATCCCTTCAAACAGGGAATTCTGGGGTCCAGAGAACCTAAGTCTGGCCTGGAAGTGTGACCAGAGGGCCACAGTGAGGTCCCCAGGACAGGAGCCACTCTTGCCTGAGTCTAAAGACATTGCTGGGAGTCACCATTCACTGGAGGCTCCTTAAAATTAGAAACCACGGGATAATTTTCAATTTCTAAAAATACCACCAGTTCTTCCTGGGCAAAGGTTAGAGTTGTTCAACCTAGAGAAATAAAGTTTGCCCCAAACCTTATAGATGCCCTCAGGCTATTTCCAGAAAAATCTAACTAAGGTCCTCTCTAGAGGAATTGAAATTATAGTATAGTAGGGAAAAGAAGTCATGTAGCAAAAAGGAGGAACAACTTAGAGAGTGGCTGTCTTGCCTGGAGAGTGGTAAGAAAAGGCTCTGCCACAGAGGAGAGACCGGAAGCTTAACAGCCATCCTGCTGCGTTCATGCTGGCACAGGGCTTCTGTTTCCCTCCATGGCATTTACTTTGATGGTTGATGCAGACTATGGTCAAAGTATCAGTGAGTTAAAAGTACCGCATGCTGAAAATGGGTGCTCTGCTCTTACAGCCTTGTGTATGTGAGGGTGGCGAGTGCCAGGCAGCCAGTATTATGTCAGTAACAGCACAGAGGGGATACACTGTTGGGTGGTGGAAAAGGTCATGAAGGCAGAAAACACTGATGTCGCGGTTAAAAGCATAGTGTCAGACAAGTTGGATTCAGATAATGCCTCTGCCACTTGCTAACGGTGAGGCGTTAGGTGAGTTACTTTGCTTATTGAGCCTTAGTTTTTCTTTCCAAGCAAAATCAGGATCCAAATAGCATCTACCACATGTGACTGAAATGAGGGTTAACTGAGATACACCATATAAAGAACTTCATCAGTGTCTGTCACATTGTTAGTGTTCCAAAATATTGCCTACTAGTAGTGAGAGAGCTGGTGATAGTGATGGTGGTGGTGATAGTGGTGCTGGTAGGGCAGTTGTGGTGGTGATGGTGGCGGCGGTGGTGATGGTGGCCGTGGCGGTGGTAACGGTAATTTCAGTATTACATTGTAGAGTGTACGAGTTGTTGCCAAGAAGAGGCAGTACCATTGTAATTATCTGGAGTCTAGACAGATTCGTTAGATTCTGAGGCGCATTGTTCTTGAGTCCGGAAAGGAAGGAGACATCTTTAATGATCATGAGATATTGGGTCAGACAATCCCTTTGGGAAAGGAGATGATGTATGAACTAATCCTGTAGTAACTGCTGAATACCAAATAGAACTGACGAGGAGACACGTGGAAATATGACTCACTCACGCCTTCACTGAGAATACGTGGCACTAACTCAGCAGTGCCCGTGAGCCCAGAATCATCTCAGGGCACGTGCGGGACACCATGAGAAGCTGCTGAGGGAGCTCACCATTGTATTCTTGGTTGTACAGACTCGAGCTGAGTCATCATAGCCATTCAGTAACATCTCAAGTCACAGCAGATGGATCATTCACTGGCAAGCCTGAATCACCACCACCACTAGCAACTATCCCCATCCCTGGCCAAATTTAGGTACTACTCAGTTTGTAGATGAATCATTTCTAAATTAAGCATGAAGATGTCCAAATTAGCTCAAAATGATCTAACATCTGGACAAGAAATAATATATTACTGAGTGGGAGGAAGGGACGTAAGGAAAGAGAAAAAAATAGAGGGTAGGCTATGTTCTCTAAGAAAACAATTTTCTTTTGAAATATGGGATCTATTTTTGCAAAAATGACTGACTCATTTTATTTTTCTGATCACTGGAAAGGAAAGAGAGTGTGTGTAATGGATTGCTTTACAACCAAATAAAGATGTCATGTGGACATTAAGCTTTCTAATTCCATTTATGTTATTCTAGCTTCATTTAAAATGCACATGTGAGCACAAGAGTGATTCATTTCTCAGTTGGATTGCCTAAGATCTTTCTACTGTTACAAAGAACTTCTCGCAAAGTTTTCTCATGCCTTCTGGGATGCAGGAACATAGCTCACCTCAAAATGCTTTCTGACATGGTCACCCCACGTTTTTGCTCTTGCTCCCATGGGCTGTGAGCATCACTGCAGAGCTCTTTGGGAGCACACTAGGAAGGTCCAGAGACTCTTTGCCCTGACTTCTCAGTGCCTTTTGTTATAGGTTTTCCAGTTCTTGGGCATGTGATGGGGACAAAGCGCTCATGGTTATTACCATGACCTCTGGAATCAGACAGATCAGGGTTCTGGCTTTCCTGGCTCTGGACTCTACAAGACTACAGGCAAATGGCTTATCCTCTTGAAGCCTCAACTTCCCTTATCTGTGAAATGGGGATACTCAAGTTCCTAATTGAGGATTACGGGGAGGATTAAGTGTGACTATATTTGTAAAGGACTTGGTTCAGTGCCTGGCTACATGGCAAGAGCTCCACACATGCTAGCTCTTTTTCTTGCTAATAGAGGAGTACTTGGAGTTATTTATGCAGATACCCTAGAAGTTAAGCCACTGGAATCTGATGTTTTCGGTAATAAAAAACTGCAACCTCCAGCCAAACTGAAATTTCGCCTCAGGGCCCATGCTTTACTATCATAAAGCTCCCCGTTCATCACCTTTTGTTGTAATTCCTTGTTTAAGATCTGCCTTTGCAGCAGAGTAGATCCTGGGAACCTTTTTTCCCTGCTGCTGGGGCAACACTCAGCAGGGCTCTTGGTACAGCAAGAGATATGTGATAGTTATTTGTTGAAAGACCAAATAGCCAATGGAATGACAGGCTGGATGACTGAACCACAGACTAAATGACTGGATGACTAAATGAGTGACTGAATGAATTCACAAATGAATGACTGAGGAGGTCATCTAAATTCAGCTGGATGATATGAACATACTTTCTTAGCATGACAAAAGATAAGACCACTAAAATACAGGATTTTATATTGGAAAAGTAGGGTCTTGGGGGGGGGTGGATATATAAATAACTGTTTTTTTAATATCTTAGAGTTCAATTCTCCCCACCCCCCAGCCCCAATCAATGATAGGTGATCATACCCTACCAGAAAATATTACTCCACACTCACACGGCCCTCACATCGCAGTCTTCCCAACTTCCGTCATAATCCAGGGTCTGCTTGACAGCTTCTGGCCTCAGCATGTCTATTCGTGTCAGATGACATCAGGGCCAAACTATGTGTCTTGGTCTGTGAGAACTGGGGGAATCAACAGGAAGTCCGGAGGTTTCCCTGCCTAATTTCTGATAACTAGGAATCTTTCCTGAAATCTCCAACCCACCCCTTTCTTCTGGTGAGCTCATAGTCTTTCTGGAAAGGCTGTTCAGTGGCAAGGCATTGCTGGACTTCGTCAAGGGGATTTGGTGTCTTCATACCTTGTTCATCAGCCACAGAACACTCATCTTTCAGAAGCTCTGGCATTCTGCCCACGGGTGTCTGGACATTGTGCTGCGTTCTCAGAGGGCCTCTTAGGATGGACATGGTTAGCCATAGAAGAGGTCAATGGTGTTCAAATTATAACCTGTCTCTAATGAACGTACTTAAAGTGGCCGTTGAACAGTATTTTGACTATCCTATCCTCTTCCTGTGAACCTGTGATTGTAATGAAGTAAATGAAACAGTAATTTCATGGCATTTTCCTGGTGTAATAGAGGGGAAAACTCCCCAAATCCAGGCTGACCAAAACCTTAAAGGTCATTGGGAAGATTTTCTAAGAGAACCAAGCACGGTGACTACCTACCTGGCAATTAGCAAATAATCATTACACAGCTGCCAGGTATAAACACCTTCTCCCTGCCAGGCACTAGGCTGCATGCTTTCTATACGTCAGCACATTTCATCTGCATGGAAGTGTTATGAGCTTGGTATTATTGCTTCCATTTTATGGAGAGAGAAACTGAGGTTCCCAGCAGGTGCCTACAGAGAGATTTGAAACAAAGTCTGTCCGGCTTCAAGGCTGGTGCTTCTCTAACCCCTCCATAGGTTGCACCACAGCCCCTGAGGTAGAAGGGAAGAAAGACGGCTGAGGAAGTGGCATGGAATAGTGGGAAAAAAACATAGGCAGAATACAACAGTGCCGAAAATCTAGAGGAAAGAATGAAGAGAAGACCTCTTGAACCCATAACCAAAGTTTTCTAATAGATCAACTGTCATGATGTGAGAAAGGGAGAAAGGGCTGGAAAGAACAGAGGGGTGACAGCTCTAGGAAGAGAGATGTCAGCCCACATTAATGAGGCCTCTTCTAACAATGAGAGCGGCCCAAACTGCTGGGACTGTCTGGTGATGGAAAGCATCCAAGCAGAGGGCAGGAAGTATCCTGCTGGGTGCCACAGAGGTGAAGGTGGGATACCTGTGAGGTCCTGTCCAACTCCCAGCACCTGTTTGCTTTGGGTAGGCGCTCACTGATCATCTAAGAAAGTTTGTTCACCCTCGCCCGCACCCAATCACTATCTGCCATAGACAAGTATGTAAAAGAATTTATGCAGAACCAGTCCAACGTGACAGTTTCATCTCCTTGAGGATAGAGGAAACAATCATGGGGAACTGCTATTCTGAACTTGTGATAAACAAGGAATAATTGGCTAGACATTAGAAAGGAAAGGGATCTTGGGAGAGGAAAGAAACTACGAGTATGACTGTGTGCCAAGACATGGGTTGGGTGCTTTACACATGTTCCCTCACTAAAGCTGGTACCACCCTCTCGAGGTAGGGCTGATCGTTTCCATTTGACAGCTGGAACAGGCTAAGAGAGAGGTTAGCTTGTCTATGGTCACATAGCTAAGAAATGGTAGAACCAGGGTTCAAACTCAGATATGCCAAACTTCAAAACCATCTCACTCTTTTCTCAGTAGAACGTTGGCAAGCCCAGTGTGGGGCAGGCTGAGTGGCACACTGAGAGAATGGTACTTAGGACAGGTACATTTTGATGGGTGGAAAAAGGAATAATAAGGCTGCAGCATGGAGTAAGACACAAGGAAGTAGGTCAGAATGGGATGCTCAGACAGGCCAATGTAGTCATTGAGGCAAGGCAAGAAACAGAGAGGAAATGGATCAAGCCAGGCCCCACCTCCTTCACAATCCAGTCTAAATTTGGCCTTGAGCCTAAGCTGCAGAACTGGTCTCAGATCACAAATGATGCAGGTTCATACATAGGACCTTGGACAGTTCAACCTGACCAAAACACACTTAGGTCAACTTTGACCTCGAAGGTAACATCCAGAAACATCTTCCCCATTTTTTTTTGCCAGAGTATAGGATGATTTCAATATTACACGGGGAGGTGTTACCAGGTAACGCAGGTTGATGAGGCTTCGGAAAAATAAAATGCCAACATGGCAAACAGAATGGAAAATGAGAAAAGGTGTTAATGATGACTTTATACTGATTTTTATCTCCTCTCCGTCTCTTAAGTTCTCTTGACAAACAGGGGTGCCACAGTGCTCCCCCCATTTGCTAATTAGAGATTTTCTGATGGGTTGAGCAGGCCTGATTGTACCCATTATCTGTGAGTAGAATCTTATCCTAACATTGAATTTTATTCTAAATAGTCCTCATAACTAAGTTGTTGAGGATTATCTACAATCAGCCCACAGGTATTAAGTGTGTGTGTGTGTGTGTGTGTGTGTGTCGGGGGTGGGGGTGGGGGAGGATGAAATGTATTTTACTTCCATGCTAGGGATCCAGGCCCTAGTAGTGTAGCGATGACATGTGATGAGCAAAGCATGGCATTGGTGGACCCCCCCCCCAAGAAATGGTTGCTGGTGCTTCAGTTGTTGTTTTGTAGTTTTTACCATGGCCAACTTTAGAGTCTGGTACCTGTGGGTCCAAATTCGGGCTCTGCAACCAGCTATGTGGCCTTGGGAAAATTACTTACTGTCTCTAGGGCTCAGTTTGTTCTTCTGTAAAATGGGGATAAGACCACCTGCTCAGTAAGGCATTGGGAGGATTCAGAGAAACCGCTGTTGAACAGAGCCTGGAAAAGTCATGTTGGCCATAGTTCAGGAATGGCACTTGGTACCAGTTATCCTGGGCACGTCTCTTAAAGCTGGGAAATGCCCCCCTTTTGACAGGCTACTGTAAACCCACCACCCAACCAGCCCCCTCCAAGCTAGTCTACCCCTCCCACTACCCCTCATCCCCCAAGATCAAAATCATTCTTAGACCAGGAACTTGGAGCTGCAGTATTGCCCCCTAATCCTATTCAATAGGCTTTATCCTGACTGAGTCACACCAACACCTCACTCCCACGTAGAATACAAGTATTTTGCTACATCTCAGCTCTGAATTCCATGCAGCCCAGCAAATTACAGTGATTCAGGCTTAGGAGGAGGGTCCAGCTCAGCCAATTGCTCCACGTTCTGCAGTGTCTCACACTCCAGCCTCATCCCAAGAGACTCAAGACTAGGTTCATGTTAGCTGGAACCCTGGTAGGGGAACACTCGACATTTGGAAAGGCCTTCAGGACTTAGACATGCTTTCTCAGACAGCCCTACACTCACTCCTCACAGTAAGAGGGGACCCAGGCACAAGGGAGTTAGATACCTATAGTCACTATCAGTGGCCAGAGGAGAACTCTGCAGCCAGTCTTCTACTGACGCAAGAGTAGCTGGCAGTCCTGCCCTGGAGAAGGCCCCCAAACTTCTGTCTTGCCTCTCCCAGCACCTCTAACTGGTTTTCCTATTCTAATTAATTGCCAAGTCCCAAATACTTTTCATGAATTCACATGCCAATGGCCCCAAAGACTACATAAGAAATGCATAGGGCAGTCCATATCTCAACAGCCTAGTTAGGGCTGCACGGGTATCACCTCCAAAACCCACCGTTGCTTCTCTATGGGTCAGGGTCCTCGATGGAAACACTGGAAGGGGAAACTCAAGGGAGGTTAATGAAGGGGCTATTAATGAAGGAGAAAAGAGAGTTCAATGAACCCACATGAGAGGAGGAAGCACCCTGAGACCAGTGACAGTGGGGAGGAGGGACCACTCCAGGCCTGAAGGGGCCAACGGAGGGAGCTGGCCCAGGCTGACAGGAGCTGTGGCTGTAGGTAAAGGAACACCACCTTCAAAACACAGGCCAACGGGGGGACGAGGGGAGATTAAGCCTACCTTCCTCTGATCTCCCACCAGAGCCTCCTGCTGGCTGAAGCCTACCTGCAGAGGGTCAGCGTCCCAGGCACAGGGCTGGAGGAGGAGGGGGAAGAGTGTATCTGGAGGGGTGCAGAGGACATCCAGAAGGGGCCCCAAAGGCTGGTGTCCTGTTTCTCCAACTTCACCTACGCTAAGCTCTCAGTCTGAAGCCCAGAGTCTTGGTGATCCCAGCTGGGTTTGATCCCAACGAGCTTTGAGGCCATGAGCAGAGCTTCCGTTTCTCACCTGTGAACAGGAGTCACATCTACCACGTGGGATCGTCTTAAGGATTAAAGCAATTTAACCTCACAAAGGACTTATGACATGTAGAAAATACCAGGCATCTGTTCACGTCACCTGTTCACTGCCTTCCTGCTACCCAGACAGGGGCTGCCCCAATTCTGCTGCAGGAAACCAGATGATAGGGATGTGCTTACACAAACACACACACATACACAGACATACGCGCGCACACACACACACATACACACAGACACGCGTGCGCACACACACATACACACATATATATACACACACACATACACACACACTGAGAGGATGAACAGGCTGAGTGTAGCGTTAAATATGACACATATGGAAACTGAATGTGCAATACTGTGCAGTCCTCCAGGACCACACCTAGAACCCTCTCCCGGATAAGAGTAAACACTGCTTCACAAAGGAGATACTCAGCTCATGTAACTTATTGCCCCAGGAAGCTTTAAGAATTTAGAGGAACAGAAGTATTTCTTCTAAAAATAGGTCCCACACTTTTTCACCCCTATCAGTAGCAGAGAATTAAACATTTAAAACAGACCCGAGAATGGTGAGGATGCCAGTGTTTTCTATGCTGTGTAACAAGGGCCTACAGATGTCGCAGCATACAACAAGCCTCATTTATCGTCTGACAGTTTCCATCAGTGAGGAGCTCAGACGTGGCTTAGTGGGGTCCTCTACTTAGTCTCACAAGGCTGGGGTCGCCTCTGGGGCTTGGGGTCCCCTTTCAAGTTCACGTGGTTGTTGGCAGAACCCATTTCCTTACAGATGCAGAATTCATGGCCATTTACTTCTTTAAGGCAGCAGCACCGAAATAGAGATTTCCCCTGTCTGACTTCTAGATCCTCTTAAAGGGCTCACCTGATTAAGTCACTCCCACTCAGGATGATCTCCCTTTAGATTAACCTACCAGGGACCTTCATTCTATCTGCAAAATCCCTTCACTTTTGCCATAAGACACAATATAATCATGGGAACGAAATCCCACCACCTTTGCCTCATTCTGTTGGTTAGAAGCAAGTTACACTACCATCAATATTCAAAAGCCTGGGTCATTTAGGGGGTAGGGTTCTTAGAATTCTGCCCACTACAGATAATTATAGATGAACATGTGGATACACTTTGTAAAGCAGGAGAAAAGATCATTATCCTCAGTTTTCAGAGATTCAGAGACTCTTAAATATATTGCCCAAATCACTGAGCTCACCCCCATGACGGAGCTGAAACACACGCAGCAATTTTCTGGGTCCCAATCCTGTGCTCTTTCCACTCCCTTGTCTACCCGGCCAAGAAGGGAATGGCTCCACTGCACCATCAGGTGGGGTATGTACTTGATCGTCAGAGCAAACGGATCCCTTGCTCCCGGTAAATAATAATAAATTTGAGTTGTAATAATATAATAATAATAATAATAATAATAATAATAATAAAATAATAATAATAAATTTGAGTTGTAAGTGGCTTGCAGACAATGGTCAGCCACACCATTTTAAACAGGCCTAGGATCAAAATGCAGGGCTCTGGACTCCTGATTCAGCGCTCCTTCACCATGGGCAGAGCGCCTTGTGTCTTTCACTGCCCCATCAAAGACAGGCTGTAAGGCAGGAGAATACTTGGGTCCAACAGTCATGTTTTGTTTTGATCCAGATGTTTTGGCCTTTCTTGATCTAGGAGGCCATCCAAAAATATGGAGAAAATGAGTTATTCTAAAATTAAAGTTAGTGTAAGGATGGCAGTAAAGAAACCAAAAATTTTAAGTTGTGAACAATCCACATATATGTAGGATACAAATGATGGTCCAACTTGATACAAATTAAAATATATTATGTGGCTCATGGTAATGTTTATAGCAATCAGCACACATTAAAATACACTATGTGGTTTGTGGATTATTTATATCTCCCTACACTTAAGTGTAGGGTGTTTTTAATGAACATAATGTTTTATAAAAAATCATAACCAAAGAGAAGCCATCACTCAACAAAGCCATGCTTACTACACTAACAATAAAAACATCATCGTTGTGAGCTAGGGTTATTGGGGATTTTCTAAAGTGTCTGGCATGAAACCAAAAGATCTGGGTTGGAGGTTTTGTTTGGCCTTTCTAGCTTTGTAACTTTGGACAAATCACTTGTCCCTCCCAGTGCTTGAAACACATACGTGTAGTAGACTGGACACTCATCTAGGGGTTCCCAGACTCTTGATCTCACCATCTGAAAATGAGGGGTTGTTAGTTACCAGCCAGGTTCCTATTGGTATCTCTTGGGTGTCCTTGCTGTGAATTAAATAGTACATCAGATATTGCCACCCTCCTGCTTAGAACTCTCTATAACTGCCCTGTCCAGTGTGGTGGCCACTGGTCACATGTAGCTATTGAGCATTTGCAACTGAGATGCCCTGTAAGTATGGGACGCACAACCAATTTCAAAGATGTAGCATGAAAGAAAGAATGTAAACTATCTCAACAGTGTTATATATCAATCACAAGTGGAAATGACAACATTTGGGATATATTGGCTTCAACAAAATATATTATAAATAGTTCACCTGTTTCTTTTTTACTTTTTTTTAATGTGGCTACTAGCAAATTTTAAATGACACATGTGGCGCACATTATGTCTCAGTTGGAAACATTAATATAGCTTCCCACTGTTCTCAGAAAAAAAATTAAAGCTCCTTAGTGTGACCCACAGGGCCCAACACAATCTAATCCCTGCCTACCTCTCGCAGGTCCTCTTGTTTCCCCCATCCTTCCTTACCCTCCACCACACTGGCCTTATGGTCTCTCAGACATAGCAAGGCCATGCTTACCGCAGGGTCCTTGTACTCATGACTCCATCCTTCTGGAATGTTCTTTCCATGGAAACTACTCATAGCTGACTCATTCTCCTTCTTCAGGTCTCAGTTCACATGGCACCTCCTCCATCAGGCTTTCCTAGACCACCTGATCTGAAGGGATCATACAACAGCCAATGAATCTCTCCTCTATTAGTTCCCTCCGAGACATTCATTGCCATTCTTAGTTACCTTACCTAATTATCTGTTCACCTGCTTAATGTCTGTCTTCCCCTCCCCTAGAATGGAAGCTAGGTGAGGCCAGGAACCTTTCCTGGCTTGTTCACTCTCTGTCATAGCCACAGCTCAGGGCCTAGCCCATTGTAGTTCTCAGCTCAATGTTAGTTGAATGAATGAATGAGTGAATGAATGAATGAATGAATGAACAGTGAAAAGAGCATGAGACTCAGGGTCAAAAATCTCAGTTAGGACAAACCCAGTGATAATAATGAGGACGCCATCTTACTCCAGGTGCTTACTCCTTTCCCTGTAATCAATCTTTGACAATCATGGGCAGCAGTGTGGTATAATTGAAAGGACATGCTCTGGAGTTAGAAGCCCTGAGTTCGAATTTCAGTTCTGCCACTCACTAGCTATGTGACCTTGGATAGAGCCCTCGACTGTCCCAAATCTCTGTTTTCTCCCAGAGTAGCTTTCTGGAAGCTCAAGTAAGATACAGCTTTGTCACCTAGAGAGCTCCAGTGATATTTATTAGACCAAGACGTTCTTGAAGGGGAGAGGTTCTTTTATTTATCTGGGTATCCTCAGCACCTAGCACAGGGCTTGGCTTAAGGCAGGTCCCCCAAACCTGCTTGATGAATGAATGAAACTTCTAATAAGCCCTAGTACCACAAAGCAATGAACCTTGGGGAAGTCTGATCTCTTTACTGTTCCAACCTGGAAAACAGACCTCATTTTCTTCCAAAGAGAAGCCAAAGGACCTCAGAGCTGGAGTGAGGCTGAAGTGTAATGGCTACATTGCCTCCATTTTCCAGAACAGTCCCAAATTAAAGTAGTCTGTCCAGGTTTCCAGCCAAGATTCTCACTATGGGTCCCCTAGAAAATTTGGCTCGAGGTTTAGGGTTTAAAGTGTTGGAGTCAGCATCCTCAGCTGGGGAGACAGCAAGCTCTAGCAGGGAGCAGGGATCACCTTTCTGCCCACAAAAGGTTCTTTCCCAGAAAGGAGAGATTGGGCCACCCCAAGTAGTAGCTCCCGATTCTCACATTCTAATAAACAGCCACAGTACCTGCCTCCTTAATGGAAACTGAGACGCAGGGTAAACAAGAAGGAGAAGCGGGGCTTGTGTTTGGCTAACAGTGTTAATGTTAATAAAATTAGAATTACTCCATGGAACAATGATTTCTCAAGATAGGGCAAGAAAGATGGCTGGGAAGGGAGTGGGAAATGACCTCACTGGGAAGGCTTCTGCCTAGTTTGCAAGGGATAAAGCTCACCTTTGTTATTCTCCTGGCTTCTGTTCCCATACCTCTGAAATATATGGGCTTCAGGCATGACATCCCAGTACAGCACTACTGTTCCTAGGGTTTGCTACTGAAAGGGCCATTCATGTGTAAACTTCTCCCAGGCCAAGCTATTGTTGGCCACCAATTAACGAGTCACACACTAGTTTAACATGCAGCCCACCTGGGAAGTTTAGACAAACCAGACCAGGTGTAGCACTGCGCCACCATCTCTTCCTATTCCCACCTTGCCTGCGCACTGCTGACTAAAAGCCAGACTCCAACCTCTGTTGATTCGACAACTGTGTTCTGAGTGTTTATCATGTGCTGGTGTTGGGGTTCTAGCTGGGAGCAGGCAAGACAAACATCAATTAGAGCAAAAATCCATGAAAGAAAAGAGGACATCTCTTGTCTTGGAAAAGGGGAGTGACTCACAGAAAGCCCTTTCCAGGAATATGAAAAAGAAGTCACAATTTGGGATCACTGCTCAAGATCTGGGATGGCCGGAGATGATGTGTTAAGAACCAAATGGAGGAGGCTTTAAGAAGGAAAGTGCCTCGAATAAGAAAGTCCTAAAATGTGACCTGCAGCTCCCCCTGTATCTCCAAGTCATTCCCACATGATGTGCTTTAAAACCAACCTTCCGTCGCCCTGCAACCCAGTTTTATTTCAGCCCACTTGAACCCTGGTTTGCGGCAGGGGGCACTGCCAATGTGGGTTATAGGACAGGCAGCAGTTTTCTCCTCCAGGTGAAAAGAGGCTTGTGTTTAGTCCTCCGTCCAGGCACGGAAAATGCCTGTGGGAACCCAGGTCTGTGGAACGGCTCAAGGGAGATGTGGATTTATAGGCAGACAGCATGGCATAGTGAGGGCCATGTGAAGGCCTGGCCAGTGTCAGTTCCTAGGAGTTGTTATATTAGATGCTGCAGTATGCCTTTCCTGGCTTATCCTTATAATCCTGTGTACGTTCTCCCCAGGTGAGTGCTCACCCCACTCTCTCAGATTAAAGCCTTGATGAAGAGTTCAACTTGAGACCAGATACCCGCTCTGATCCTATTTCCTCATCTGTTATATGGGAATGATCATGGTTGGCGGCAGCAGCAGCAGCAGGTAATAATCCCCTGAGATGGTTACGAGGGTGCAGTAAAAAAAAAAAAAGATGACAAAAGGAGTGAAGATATTTATCTTGGCATTTATAAAATCAGGATATTCTTCTCTTTCTCACTGAATCAGGAGGGTTTCCATTAGAGCAAGGTAGGAAAGGCAGATTAATCCTTTACAAACATGAAGTGTAAAAGAAATCGTAAACTCGCTGGACTCTTACCTCCTCTCTGATGATTGGAGAAGTTGCCCAGGTTTAGGAAAAGTTAGCCAGCCGAGTTAATGCTGCTGCATACCACCTGCCTTCGCCTCTACTTGCACCCCCTTCCGACAAGGCAGAAAGAGTGGGGAGGGGAAT
This sequence comes from Hipposideros armiger, assembly GCF_001890085.2. NCBI lineage: Eukaryota > Metazoa > Chordata > Mammalia > Chiroptera > Hipposideridae > Hipposideros > Hipposideros armiger. Next base: position 2,818,827 of record NW_017731502.1, on the reverse strand, counting down.
ACAGCTCAGCATTTATTTTTGGACCCAGCTCACTAAAAATACCGCGGCCTTCCTGTTTGATCACTCTCCCTTTTGACCTGAATGAATCTCAGGGCCCAGTGGCCCGCCCCACCCTCTGCTCGTAGTCCTTTAAAGGAGAAGGGCGTGGGGACAGATTCCTGCCGCTCAAGGGACAGATGTGAGCCGCCCGGGCAGGCAGGGGCCGCGGTCTCACTGACGTCAGGGTACCGCTCGCTCTGGGGCAGCCGCCGGCCCGGCTGCGGCCGCCCAAAAAGGGGGGGGGGCGTGCGCTGGGATTGGTTGGCCAAGTGCGAGCGCCTGCGCGGATTGGCTGGCGAGGTTTTAGAGGGAGTCCCACTCTCCAATTAAAGGGCCCCGCCGCGCCCCGCTGCGCGCAGAGCTCCCCCTAGGCTCGCGAACCTGGCCATTCAGCCACCTCTGTCCCCACTGCGCGCCCTCGCGCCCCCGCCTGAGAAGCCAGGCGCTGTTTTTCCATCCCCGAAGAAGATGGCAAAGGTGGCCAAGGACCTAAACCCAGGAGTTCAGAAGGTGAGCTGCGATCTGTCTGTACTTACCCAGATTCTTTTTTCCCCTGTTTCCCTCACCCATGTGTTCGCGGAGACTTACCTAGAAGTAAGAAGAAAACTCATTGAATCCCAAGACTTCGCAGAAAACAAAATAGTTGGGAATACTTGCTTGAGCCAATAGGCACACCCCCAGAAATTTACTTTTAAAAGCCCTTGTGTGAAGTATTTGCGAAGGATCTTAGTTCTTTGGTGATGCTAATTGAAATGTAAATAAGGTAAAACCTTTTTTATATGGTAATCCTATGGTCTGTAGGGGAAAAACCCCTACCATCCCCTCTCCTTTCCTGCTCCTGTGATTTAGGTGAAGGTTGGGGTGGCCGAGGGCCGGGGCATGTAATATTGACTCACAGGAATCTTCCCCTTTTGCTGTCATCCTAGTGCTTTGTGTTGTTACACACACACACACACACACACACACACACACACACACACCAGTTTCTTTAGTTGCTGATGTTGGCAACGGCAGCAGTTCCAGCCCTGGGGAACTAATTTCTGTCCCTGGGGTCTGCACGTTTCCCTTTCAAGAAGGGCTGGCCAGGAACCCAGAGGGGCATGGGTGAATTACTACAGGAGACGGGCCTGCAGCTCCAACACCCACCGGTTGGGAAATGGTACACGCCGGAGGCTTAGAGGTCATGTGAGCTGGAAGGGGGAGCAGAGAGACAACCTAGGCAATGGAGAAACTGAGGTCCAGGGTCACAGAAAGTCTGTTCCAGCAGGCAACACAGCGTGAGGAAAGCCGTAAGCATTGAAACCTTGGCCCTGACACTTCTTGGCTGCACCATATTGACCAAGTCACTTTTCTGAGCCCCAGTTTCCTTGTCTCCAGTGTGGGGATGGTAGTTCATTCCTCCTGCATAGCAGGAGTAACAGTAATGTACATTGTGGGTTAATCTCCCAAAGCAGTCCTTTTTTTAAAAAAAAGATCTAATTGGCTTTATTGAAGGATTCATGAATTAAGGCAGCATCCTATCTACTAAACAGAAAGGTGCTCCCAAAAGTTCCAAATCACTCATTTTAAACTCTGATGTCAGGGGATTTGGTCTTGCAGGGCAGAGTCCTCCTTAGGCATCTGCCAATACCTGTGGGGTAAAACGAGAGGGGAGAAAAGAAAGAAACTATGTCAGAATCCAAATAAAATGCAAGCCAGCCACTTAGAGGCACAGCATTCACGCATCTGATTTATAGCTGCACCATTACACAGCTGACCTTCCCCAGACTCCCACACAGAGTCCAGCGGACCCTTCTGAATGTGTACACTAAAGCAGACTCCATCAGGACATCTCTCTGGAATGTACCATGCCCCCTTGCCTTTGCCAGACTATTTGCAGAATCAAGTCATCCCTCCTTCTATGGAATTCTCATAAACTTTAGACCATGGTAAGATACCTATCAATTTCTACCTAGTGGTGAGTCAGGCATGCACTGCTCTTATTTCTCTGCACATCTTTCCAAACTCCTTGAGGGCAAACCTTCCTTGCTTATCTCTGAGCCAGCACAGCATGCCATACACAGTGGGACTTAATACACCACGAGTGACTCTCTGAATGTCCACCCAGCTCAGACCAGAATGTTCACGGACAGTACATTTTGTGCACTGTTGTGTTTAAATTTGTTGTAGCACCAGGATATTTGTATCTAAACTTCCTCCCCCAAAATTCAGTCAAAGTGAAAAGTTCAGGGCTAAAGAGGCAGAGTCCCACAGTCCTCCAGAAAGTCAGATGATTTCAAGTGGTTTTAGCACAAGCTGGCTGATGGTTAATGGATGACAGGAGACCGGGTACACAGAAACACCTCTCCTCACCAAAAGCCGAGGCCACCACCTAAAGGAAGCCTTGTTTTGTTTCGTTTTGTCTTTATAATTTGCTCTTTTTTTTTTAAGTATAGTTGACATACAATATTATATTAGTTTCAGGTGAACAACATAGTGATTTGACATTTATATACTTTACAACGTGATCTCCATGATGAGTCTAGTAACCATCTGTCAACCACACAAATATTTACGATATTGTTGACTGTATTCCCTGTCTTGTTTTTATTTCTCTTTGCATAGGAGAGTGTGATTATCTGGGTTAGAGGCGGGACATGTTCTCCTTTTTGTCCCCTCTAGTGCCAACTTCCTTAGCCTACAAAGGGTTTATTTTTCATTTAGATCCAGTTACAGGCTTAAAGAAAGAATGTGGTGGGTAGAGATGAAAGGGGAGATATTTTTTTACCTCTTGGGACTGTGACAATCAGGAGGAAGAACACCACTTTGTAGCTTAACCAATGCCTTCAACTCAAAAAAAGTGGAGGGACGGGAAGGGAGTGGGCAACAAGCTCTCCTTGCTGAGTAGTACAGCAGTGATTAAACCCTGTGTCATATCAACAGCATGCTGAAAAGCTTTTATTGCATATTTACTTTTTAAATCTGCAACAGTGGGGGGTTTTATAACATTTGGCTTCAGGATGCATAATCACACTTAGGCATTTCAAAATAATTTTATAGACTCTTAGAGCTGCAAGGGTCCTATTTACAAAATGAGAAATGGTTTTAAATGTCATATGAGCTGTCCCCTCTGCCCTGTCCCCAGGGGGAGGGGGGTGCGGGGAATCCCCAGCAACTGGAAAGTCATAAAAAGGTCTTCAAGAGAGAACATAAAATCTAAAAATTGGAGTAGTCTTAGAGGTCATCTAACCAGTCCCAGACAGACTGAGGGACTCACCATAGGTCACATACATAGTTAGTAGCAGAGCTTAGAAACAGTTCCCTACCTCCTCTCATCTGTGTTAACTCAAATGCTCCTGTTGGATGGATGCTCTTGAGTTACTTGTTTTTCTACTGGGAAAGAGATGGCTTATCTAGCATGAAGAGTTTCCTGAGAATGATGAAATAGCCAACATTAACAAAGGGTCTTGAAGGCCAAATGCCATTTCTCTTGGTGGAATCAACCATTATTGTGGACTTGTTCTTCTATGACTTATTAAGTGTATTTAAGAGTACTGGTTCCTAGTATTTTTGTAACCAGATCTGGGTTCAAATCCCAGTGCTACTACTTCCTAGCTGTGTGCTCTTGGGCAAGCAAATTAACTTCTGAGTCTGTGTCTTCATCTGATCATTGGGGAGATAGTTGCAGCATCTATCTCCCAAGGTGGCTGTGATCGCCAAATGAGATGATGTGTGTGAAGGGGCTCAGCACATCACCTCTCAAATAGAGTTAGCCATTGTTATTGTGGGTGGTGGTGATGCATTTTGAGGAGTTGTGAAAGCTGAGAGGAGTCTTTTAGTAAGTGAATGACATACTTTTCTTTATGACTATCTCATCTGAAGAGCAATTCATTTTCATTCAGCTGAACCAAAGCACATTGCTCGGCCTTGATAGGCTAGGACAATGACCACCCCATCTTCATTCTAGCCCAACAGATATAAAATCTGCTTACACAGAACAGTGATTACCAGTCATTGAACATTTCACTTTGGAGTCATAGAATTTTAGGCCTGGAAGGGGACATGAAGCCTTTTCACTTTTTAGATAAGGAAACTGAGGCCCAGAGGGGTCAAGCTTCTTATTTGAGGTTGCTGAGAAGGTAGGCTGAAGCCTGCAAGAATACAGGCCTTTGGCTGCCAAGGAGCCCTTTGCAGGAATTTAGAAAGGACTAGAACAAAGAGATCTAAGAGCATGTTCATTGTTGACTGAGCGTGTGCCAATGGACTAGCTCCAAAGGGTTCTATTTTTCACCCCTCAGCACAATGTCAGAAGAGCATTAAATGATGGTTCTTCTAAGTGCTTTGCCAGGTTCGTCTGGGCGTCTCCCTCCGCCCTTTCCACATCATATCCCTCTTGGCTTTCCTGCCCTTCAGCTCTCTCCTCCCCTCTGTCTTCAGCCTTTCCTGCCTTCACCTCCAGTTCCTGCAGCGTGCAAAACTGCTGGCACGCCGCCTAGGTGAGCCGATCCAATGTAAACACAGCTCCTCGAGAATTGTCGTTGGCTCCCTCAATCTTAAAAATATATTAAGCTGTCACTTAAAGACTTTAATAGCCAAGGCATTGGAGACATGCCCATAGGTGTATAAGCAACTTGGCCCAAAAGAGAGCCTTATTTAAAAAAAAAATAAAAAGAAAGAAAAGAAGTTATCTGAGAGTCCTCCTTAAAGGATGTCCAAAAACAGATGCTGAAACCATTACTTTATAAATTGCAGGTGCTTGTCATATTGTGTCTGAATAGGTGGGGTTGGGGGCTAATGACTGACTTTCACCAGTGTGTCTGACACCTGTGGTAGTGGGAGGCAGGGAAAGGCTTAATAATCACAGAGTATCTCTAGGCATTAATCTAAGCCATCGCAGCTCCAATACCTTCTCCTTGCCCGGGGCTTACAACAGTTCTACAAGTAGGACAGACAAGTTTGAGGGAAGACAAAAGAGAGGAAGGAAAGAGATTTCTTGAATACACACTGGGCGCTTGACATCTTATTCCTCACGTCTTATCTCATTTTGCCTTAAGGACTACCATGCAAAAATATTAATGTCCTTTTTATACATGAGTAAAGTAAGACCAAGGGTTTAAATGACTTGCCTAAGATCATATGATGGCAAGTTAGGAATACAAACCCAGTCTTCTCTGATTCCAAAACTTAAGCTTTTCCCACTACAAGAAGAAACAAGAAGACTTTCCTCATAAGCAGAAGCCCGGTGGAGAGGAACTATGACTAATACTAAGAGCTTCACAGAGATGAAGGTCTCCCTATGCAGTGATAGTTGATTCAGGAATTGCCCAGCATTTGCCAAATCGTACCAGGCATCTGTACATCTCTGATATCTCTTGGTCACTACCAGGTGTGTATTACCAACCACACCAAGTCAAAGCCATTTCCCAGGTATAGAACAAGGGCTTTCTAGATTTCGCCTGGTTTCTGGTTTTCTAGAAAACTGGTAGACGTCTCTAGGAAAGAGGTTGATAGACAAACCAAGGAATCATACAATATTATCCTGAAATTACTGAAGAAGCAGTTAACACTTGACAAAAAGAAAAAAAAAATCCTGGAGATCCCAGGCCCAGAGCTTCCAGGAAATTCTAGCCTGGGGATAAGCTTGTGTACCTCACCATGCCTGGTTAGGCTGACTCATGGTCTACCCAATAGCACATGAATCAGGACCAAGCAAAACACTGCCCAAACCCCTACCAGGACATACTTGAAAAGGAAATAAGATTGCTGAGGGTGCAGAAACCAAAGGCTCCATTTGGCAAGTCACTCTTGAAGGACAAAGAAGCACTGGGGTCCAGCCCATGGTGGCTGTTTCAAATCCATACGATGTGTTTATGGGTTTTTTCCCCCTTCTCCTGTTTTCAAACATTGCCTTCTTTGTAAAAAATCAATCTTTGGAGAAAATGCAAATGAATCATTATATAAAAGAGCTGAGCAGAAAGTAATGGTCTGCTTAGTCAGTCCTTTTATGTTACAGATGGGACATGGGGAAGAAATGGCATATCCAAAATTTACACGTGGCATAACTGAGAGGTACATTGACTCACAGCATCATTTATGAACAAAGGAGAAAAGGGTATCATCTATATTTGTCACTTCCGTGATCAGAATATTCTGATTTCACTTCAAGTTTATACTCTCAAACTTCAGAAAGTCGAGTGAACATTTTGGCCATGAACTTAACTTTGGCCACCAGGTTCAGAGGCCATCTTGAGAGATGGTTAATCACATGCATGGGCATCTTAATGCACCTCATAGTTCTGCCATTTGCTATGTCTGCAACTTTTGCCAAGTCGTTTATCTGGACTTCTGGCTCCTTGTTTGAGAAAGAAGAGTTAGCAGTAGCTCTACACTTAAACAATAGCCAAGTGCCTGGATACATAGTAAGTGCTCAAGAAACGTTTCCTCCTGCTGTTATTGGTATCCTCTCTCATCAGCACAGTGCAGGGAGCCCATAGGTAGTGAAATGCTGGAACATGGGAGACCAAGTTCAGTTTACCTGCATCTCATGTGGTTCTAAGAGATCAGATTGCAAGACCTTCTCTTTATAGCTAATCTTAGACCTAGCCATAAATATACTCAGGCCACATCATATACAAAATCACAACAATGGCAACAATTTGGCTTGGGTGTCTGGTGACTACACTTCAGAAAAGTAGCCCTCCACTTGCTTAGGAGGCAGCCAGTCATGGGCCTCAGCTGTGGCCCCTTCAGCCTCCTTGCAGACCTGTGGTGGTAGACAAGTTGTCTGTGCTCAGTCTATGTCTTCATAGGCTCTGTCCTTCGTGGTGTTGGTGTCAGGGGCACCCAGGGGCAGGAGCATGGGGAAAGGGCTCTTGGTTGAATAGTACCTCCATAAGAAACCTGCCTTAAGAAGACAGCATCTATGGGGCTGTATGACTAAATGGCATTTTCTTGAAGCTGATCACCGAGGTCCCTGACCCTGTTCACCCGTTGGCTGGAAGAGGTGGAAGGAAAGTGGAGCCCAACCCTGTCCGCATCCTGGAGGACAGCCACCCACATACCCAGGCAGGCCTGTGCTCCCCACCCTTGCCTTGGCCTGTGGGCCGTGTCCTTGTTAAGGGGACCTGGCCCTAATAGTCGGAGAGGCCAGTGCTTGGGGCTTCTTACTTTAGAGGAAATTTGGGTGGGAGATTTTTTGAAAATCTTGTTAGTAGATAGAGGAAAAGTTTCTAACCAGGGATCTGCGGATAAAATTGAGGTTATCAAGAAATGTAAATAAAGAAAAATATTGCATCTCTATATCCCTAACCTCTAACTGAAGTTCAGCATTTCCTTCAATTATTCATGAAGACAAAAGCCCTGGTAGTTTAGCAGCCCCTGTGCCTTTTCAAAAAATTCAAATAAAGCTACTGTACATGATATTCACATTGGAAAGATAGCTAGATGCAGGCCCTGTGCCCTTGACACCAATGGAAATCTGATATGTTCATAGCCTATTTCAGCTGTGGTAGATGCCCATTGTACCACTTATACTCATCCCTGCTCTGAAATAACAGTAATTAGATCCATGGCTAGATCTTGTTAATTAACTTAACACAAGCACATGTGTTACTAAAGCACAGATTTGTTTTTATGTTTCGGTACTATTTCAGTAATATGGGTTTCCTTTATGATCCTACATATTTTATTACATGCATTTAAAACACTGTTCTGAGAAGGGACGCTTTCATGTCAAACAGCCAAAGGAGCCCAAATATATTAAGATTGCCATTGAAATAAAGCTTTAACAGTGTTCTACACACACACACACACACACACACACACACACACACACACACACAACCATAATGAATTGAATCTGAGGTTCTTGGAGTAGACAAACTGGATTCGAAGCCCAGCTCTGCCACGTTTCCTGTTACCTCGGTACAAGTCACATTAGCTCTGAGTCTCAGTTTCTTCATCAATAAAACGGGCCTAAAAGTTGTCCTCACAACAATAATCTATGAACTTCTTAACACAGTACTTGACAAATAATGAGTGTGTGTTAAACATGAGTCACCATCACTATTAAAAGAGCTAATGAGAACAAAATGGTAAAGAGAACAAAAACATTATTTTGATGAAACTTATGCCTGCCCCTGATTTGGCCAGCTTTAAGAATTTATTTTGTGTGGACATATATTATGCAATTATTATATGCCAGGGACTGAGCTGGGAAGTAGAGAAGTAAAAAGAAAAGAATCCCAGAGGCTGATGGTTTCAGAAAAGGAACAGCTGGTTCAGCCATCGGAGACCACAGCAGTGTCTAAAGACCTTGATCAGAGGTATGAAAATGGGACTGAGGGAGATCAGAAGAGGAAGTACTTAACCTTACCTGCCGAGGTCAGGGAAGGCTTACCGAAGAGGAGACATTTGAGCTGAGTGTTGAAAGACAAGGATGAATGAGCTATTAGGATCGGGTCACAGTCCAGTTTTATGCCTTCCAAGTCTGACACCCATATATTCCACCCTATTTAACTTCTAATTTGGGGAATATCATTCATCTTAAACTGTGGGGAAATACAGTCCTTTGTATCCACCCATGATGCACATCTGTTATTTTCTCATCTGAGAACTTTTCCCCTTGCCTTTCAACCAAAACTCTTTGGGATGGTAGGATTGCAGGGCCTGCTAAGCTAGCATGCAGAAAACTTCTTATGGCGGTGTCCTGAGATTCCTAAGTTCAGCAACAGAGTGCCAGCAAACCCAGCCCCAATGAGCTTGAATTTTTGCAGGAAGATGTGAATTCATGTTGTGACAGAAGAAAATAAAAGATAACTAAGGATGTGCAATACATACGGAAAGCAAGGAACACACAGACACACACACACGCCAGTGAGATTCAGCATACTGCACATGTGAGCAGAACATGAAAACATATCAAAGTATATTCACTTTTAAACTCTTCAGCCATGTGAATGATTATTAGAGGGAGAGAAATCCCAAGTAGGATTCGTCAGGGAACTGTGAGGAAGAGGCCTTTGAAATAGGGTAATTTGATTAACAAGATCCAGAATCTTGCAGCCAAACAATTCCTTTTGCACTGTTGTGACTTCAGATTTCTGACTTGGTCTGTAAATGTGGGTCCCTCCGTGCCATGTTTTAGAGCAGATGATGCATCAAAATGAAAAACACATGGTTGGATATCAAAATGCCACGGGGATGATTGTTCTTGATTTGTGTCAGTTGCATATGGTATGTTAAACAGAAAAAAAAATAAAAATAAAAAGATCCCAGACGATTCCCTGCCAGTTAAGTGGAAAAATGAAATTATGGGGATCATCCCTGTGTTTGCAAGGACCTGAAGAAAAGGTGACGTTTGATGGAAAAGCTGTGTATCCTCAAGTCTTTCAACTTACACAGCCTACAGTCCCAAACAGCCTGTGGAGAGAACACACCCTCTAAGAAGATTCATGGTAATTAGGGTGGCTGTTGTCACCCACTCTGTACCTTTCCTTAGACCCAGCCCACTAGGGAAATTATCATTTACCTACTTGAATAATGCTTGTACTGTATGTTTCAGCACTTAGAATTAATTTTTAAGAGATGGTAATGGGCCTTAGAGATTCTCTAGGTCAACTTCATTGTTTAACAGACAAGGAAAACAGATCTAGCAGGTTAAGTGACTTGCTCCCAGTCACAGAACTTATTAGTAGAAGAGCTAGGATTAGGATTCAGTGTGTCATAGTATTTCAAACCCAGAAAAACTTAAAAACTCTATTTTGTCTAAGTACCCCATCCAGAACCTTAAATGTGAGATGAACTGGGCAGCCAGGTGCTGTAAGAATACCACTGATGAGTACTTACACCTCCTAAAGAGATGTTTTATTCTTTGAACCCCTATAATTATTAGGTAGCTCTTTTTTATTTTGCGTTAAAGTCTCTTTCTCTCTCCCTCTCCCTCTCCAACTTCTCCCTGTTGGTTCTGTTTCCTTAGTTCAAGATGCAATGGCCACTTTTTTTTAACGCTCTAGTCTGGTTCACCCAGCAACTCCTACATATTGGTCAGGATTAAGGTCAGAGCATCTCTTTTGGGGGGTTACTTCTTACCTTATGGGACACCTAATGTCTGCTGTTAGCCGAGCGAGATGGCCACCAGACAGCCTCCCGTTTTTGTTTGGCATCAGTTTTGTGACTTTTGCCACCTCCTCCATCTAGACAGGTTGTTTCCCTCTCCTTCCATCCTCGCCAACTTCTGTGCCACCAAACTATCTTGTTTCTTGGAAGAGCATTTTTAAAGTGGAAAAACATGCCAAGAGAGAAGGAAATTGGAAAATTTAAAGCACTAAGAGAAGTACTCCAAGCCCATGTCATAAATACTCGTAAAATATCAGCACTCTTCTACATGCAAAATACCTAATTTATAAAAAGGAGGAAAGAATAATGTGAAATCAGAGAAAGTTATGGAGGAAAAGATGAAAACTTTGGTAAATAGAGGTAATATTTTTAAAAGCTTTTAAAAATTATTTGCAATGTTATAGCTTACTACTATATGGAATGTTAGAACAGTAAGAAAGTAACCTAAGTTTTATATCCTTGTGACTTTTCAATCTGGAGGCAATGCTCATGAATAAATATGAAAGCTGGTCATCAAAATTAGCTTCCTTTCATTAAAGGATACCATGAAGAAAGTGAAAGACAATCCACAGAGAAAATATTCATAGTACATATATCTGACAAAAGATGGTATCTAGAATATATAAATCAATTTTTAAAAAGCAATCCAATTTTTTTTAAAAGTAAGTGACAACTTAAACAGGCATTTCACAAGAGAAGATATCTAAATGCTAATAAGTGTAGGAAAAGGTACTTTATTACTCATCAGAGAAATACAAATTAAAATTTGTATTAAAATGCTAGGTATATAATGCTGGTTATTATATACCCAGCAGAATGGTGAAATTAAATAATGACAGTAGCAAGTGTTGGCAAGAATGTGGAGCAACTGGAACTCACGTACATTTCCAAGGAGAATGTAAAATGATAAAAAAAACACTTTGGAAAACTTTTGATAGCTTCCAGCAAAGTTATATATAGTATACATACCCTATTGTCCAGCAGTTTCACTTCTAGTATATAGCCAAGAGAAAGGAACACAAGTGCCCCCCAAAAAAATTTTTTTAAATACCTTGGACATGAATATTTGTAGCAGTTATATTCATAATAGTCAGACACTGGAAATAACTCAACCTCCATCAACAGGAGAATGGATAAACAAATCACTTTAGATTTGTACAGCAGAAAACTAATTAGTAGTAAAAATTATGCAGCAAAGGTAATCTTGACAGAAGAAACCAGACATAAAAGACTATATGTTGTATAATTCCACTTACGTGATACTCAAAAACAGGCAAAACCAATCCATGGTGATAGAAGTCAGAATAGTGGGAAGCTTGATAAGAAGAGATTGTTATTGACTAGAAAGGGGCATGAGAGAACTTTCTGGGGCACAGGAAGGGTTCTATGTCTTTATCTGGATATACAGTAATCAACTGAATATTTGAAATTTGTGAAATTTTTCTGCATGCAACTTTTTCTTAAAGTACTGTTAGAAAGACAGTCTTTGGTAAATAACTGGGAAGTACTACGGATCCAAGCAGCAGAAGGATGTGGAGACCAGGGGTTGAGGGCTGAGTTCTTGCTGCAGCCTGTGGAGGTAGCATGTTAAAGGACAGCTTTGTCTCAGTGATCTGTCCCCAGGACTCCTTCTAATCTTCCCATTGACTTTAGTCTGTTTCTCTGTGATGGGTCCCTTTTCATCCGCCTCTCCCTACAACATTCTGCTTCCGCCACACTGATCTGTCACTCTTTCCCTTACCACACGTTTTCTTCCTCACATGCATACTGAAAGGCCTTCTTCTCTCCAGGGAACAAACTCCTATTCATTCCACAGTCCGCTCCTCCATGAAGCTGTCGGTGCAGACAAAGTTCTCTCTCCTCTGAACTCCCAGCATGGATTTGCTCTCCTACTGAATGAAGGTTTCCTTTTCTGAATGGCCCTGGAACATGTGCAGTGGATGTCTTGTCCACTTAACTCCTGTACCATAATATCCTGTTGGTGCCTAAAGTCTCCTTTTATAAACTCCTTGAGGGCAGGGAACATACCTTAGTCCCCTTTGTGTGCTCCCCATCCCCAAAAGCCTGTCATGTTATAAGGGCTCAACAATGTTAATGGGTAGAAAAAGAAATGGAATGAAATAAGGATATAGGAGAGAGAAGGAAAGTTATCAAAAGAAGTAAGAGCAACTTGGTTCTCCTTCCTGACAGAGCTAGGGAATCCTGCAGGGATAGAAAGGGGGAGAGAGGCCATGAGTGCGGAATATACAAGATACACATGAAATAGGATAGGTGAGGCCATTAACCTCCTCCAGTGCCCCACACATGTTGCTTAATCTAAAACCCTCTGACTCGTGGACCAAAATTGGAACTGGCAAGGCAGAAGTGGGACCAGAGGAGTGGAAGGGATTCTCCTTGGTGGTTTTTAAGAAGGATCTTAAGATGAAAAGGAAATGAAAATGAGAGGGTGGGGAAGGCATCATTCCAAACCAGACCCTGAATTTTTAATGTCTGGTTCCAAGTTTATTATCCTACTTCAAGTTTGTCTCCAAAAGGATCGGCTTTAGGATGGTGGGTGAGCAAAGCCTTATCTTGTTTTCCTTCCTTCAAACGACTAACTCAAACCTTCATGTGAACCTTGAGGCCCCTGTTTCCAGCTGAAAGTCTCTTGAGAACACACTCCCATGGTTCCTTTCCATGGTCTGGGGAGGCAGTTGGCTCGGATCTCTAGAGAGGTGGCCCTCCTTAGGGACGAGAGCCAGCTAGACAACTGATAATTGGATGAAAGTTAGTCCAAACCACTCATAGTTCAGACCAATATCTACTTTAAGTTTCTAGTCCTTGATGAATATTTATACCAAAATAGGGCCAGTGGAAAAGTTCCATCTGTTTGGATTTTAAGAGTTTTGCCTTCCCTCAGCCACGTTGACCAAACTCAGGAAAGTGGTGGAATCATTGCCAAGTACATAGTCTTTGAAGTGCAAGAAATTCTGAGAAGGCCCTGGGCCCATATATTTCTTCTTATCCTGAAGACTTCGAGTTGGCACTCCCTTTTTAAAAAACGCTTAATATCAACACCTCTCCGTGCTTTATAATTGTAGCCAAGCCCTTTACACTGAGCTGACCGTGAACACTCTTTTGAAAGAGTGGATGGTAGGCCTGTGCAGAGTTTTGCTGGGGGAAACTGCTGCATTGGTTGAGATTTTTTCCCATCTTTTACGAATCATAATGGTTCAATTAACCACTTTAATTCTGCTCTTTACTTGGCTAGAAGAGAAATGGCCCCACATTTTCTCCTCGATTTTATTAGTCATTCCATACGCCTCAGAACCAAACGAACAGAAACTTCAACCATGTTCTGCCCTTGATCTGAGGGGCAAAACCAGAAGCCTTGCTCTTGCAGTGGGCGTAGTCGTTGCACTTATCGTGTATAGGCCATGTGCAGGCATTGTTCTAGATAGCGTTTTCCTAGGGTTTAGACCAATTCCATTTTATAGATCAGTAAACTAAGGTTCAGAGGGATTAAGTAAATTGCCTTGGTGACATAACTAGTGTGATGGATGCGAATTAAATGTGGGAAATTCAGTCCACAGCTGCACCCACTTCCCTCTATACCATTTCCCACCTATACCCAACATGTTTACAGGGTTTCAGAAGGATGAGCCATGAACATGTTGGTCTCAAGATGAAGTTAGTTGGTACATAGAAATGCATTAATGACATTGAACCACAATGGAATTTTTCTCCCGTTTCAGTTCTTCCATCCTTCTGATCATGCAAGGAGAAAGTCTTCATCTGGTGCTCAAATGTTTTTAACGCCTCCAACACTTACCCAGCTTCACCTTAAACAGATGGAGAGTGGTCCTTAGTGTCAGAGCCTGTAAAAGGCATTTATATCAGCTAGAATTTAATAATGTTGTTTCATATTTACTCTATTTTTGCGTGGTTATCGTCTACTTTTTATACATTTGAGGGATAAAGGTGTTTGTTTTTTTCAAGAACTACGTTTTTGAAAAAATGATTTGTTTAAAGAAAAATTATAAGTTAATAATCACACAAATAGCATATTGATAAAATTAATGAAGGAGGAACATGGAGTCCCATAAATATCTAATATTTGACCATCATTGATCTCTACAGCACTTTACAGTTTGCAAAGCATCTCATATGCATCATCATATTTGATTTTCACAACCCATGAAACTCGTAGGTATCATGTTCTATTTTAAAGATGAAAATAAAATCAAGGTTCAGAGAGCAGAAACTGCTTGCCGGTGTCACACAGGTGGTGAAAAGAGTAGCCAGGGTTTAGGTTCAAGTCCTCAAGCTCCAACATGAGCGGTGCTTCCCCCAACACTGCCAGCAAATCCTGTCAAGGGCAGGAGTGGATAAAAGGATATTCCAAAGCAAGGAGCCAAGACTACAAATGCCATGGAAATTCTACAGAGCTTAATGACTCTCACGAATTGGCCTGAGTTTTCACAATTTCCTAGTGCTTGTATATATTCTGCTTCATGGAAAGCCTGCGGGTGCTACATTCTAAGTGTCTCTGGAGAAGTCTGATTTTCCCTCTCTAGTGAGCCACCTTCCAGAAGGTTCAGAAACTGGTTCTTCCATCAGGGGATCATTTCCTACCTTCTGGGGTGCACCATGGAAGGGAGGATTCCAACTAGACATGGGCCCCTCAACGAGGAAGAGTTGGATTATGCTCACTAAGAAGAGCTTTCTTTCCAAGTCTACTTGCCTTGAGCAGTTGACTGGGCTTTAGACCACAGGTCCAGGTGATTGTGTGGGCAGGGATGCCATAAACATGGGAGAGCCAGTGGGTTCGGGTACCAAAGAAGGTGTTTGGCAGTTCTATCAGACTATACATGAAGAGATTCCAGGAGCTGAAAACACTCCTGGAGATAAAGCTGAGACCTGGAGGGAATGGTTGAAGCCATTTGAGTAGATTCAAACATAAGAGCATGTTGAGACTGAAGAGAAGAGAAGAGCCAGTGCTAGAACCTTGGAAGGGAGAGGGGAGACATTGAGGCGGACAGAGAAAGGTTGGCTCTACAGGTTAAGTGACCAGGGACGGCTAGAATCTTGGAAACCAGAGGAAACCAGCATGGTTCCTTTTTCTTCCAACTCCTTCTGCAGTCATCAGCCCTTAGATGTGGGCTCTCTAGTATGTGTTAGCTTTTAATGCATCAAGAAATTGATCAAAGGCATAAGAGGAAAGTGATAAAAGAAGCTATTGAAACAAATGATTATTGAGGAGCTACTGTGTGCAAGGCATTCTTTCAGGCGCTGGCAATAGCACAATGAACTAGATATGCAGGGACCTGCCCCCATAGAATTTATAATCTAGCAGAAAAGAATGACATCAAAAAGTTACATCCATGATTAAATAATCATGGATTATTTAATATTATGATTAAATAATACACTCGTGATGGGTACTACTAAGAAGTATAAGATACAAGGTTTTCTAAGATCATATGTTACAGGTATCTGCAGGATGAATAGGAGTTTGTTAGGTGAAGGAAGAGAGAAATGGTCCAAGCAGAGGGAACGGCATGAGGGCAGGCTCAGAGGTGTACAGGAGTTTGTCATTTTTCCTGGGGCATATGGTTAAATGAATAATTCTAAATTTACTCAAGGGAGAATTTCCGGGAAAGGAACATGGCTTCTATAGCTCTGATTTTACATTTTAATTGTGTTAGATGAGTTTCAAAGGTGAGACCAAGAAAGTGAATCATTTGCAAAGTGAATGACCATCCGCTAATTTCCATTTCATAAAACCGGACTTAGAAAAACTTGGCCTAAATACTCTTTAAGATGTTTTAATTTCTAAGAATTTATGACCTTCCTGTGTCAGATTTTCTTAAATGCAGAACTCAACTATATAAAGTACATACCACTAGTGCATATAGATGTAGGGGGGAAATAAAGGAAAGGACGAAATGTTTGAAAGCATATTTAATGTTAATTTTAAAAACGTGATAGCAAAAAAGAGAGAAGAGGGAAATCATTTATAAAAAGGATACTTGTTTTAAACCAAAAAAAAAAATATATCTTGCTAAAGGCGTTACACTAAAACACAAGTGTTTTTTTAACATCAAGGCACCAATGTTGGATGAAGGAAGTGTGTGTGTGTGTGTGTGTGTGTGTGTGTGTGTGTGTGTGTG
>NW_017731502.1:2713067-2801801 GCF_001890085.2 Hipposideros armiger | reverse complement strand
ACTGTGAGGCTGGTGGCTTTACTTATATCTTCCAAAAAGCTGGCAGGGCCTGTCCAAAAAAGAAACAAGACAGCTTCAAGACAAAATGATTGCATTGGAGCCTCTAGAAACACTTAGTTTGGCAAGAAATGCCAGGACAGCTCCTGCCCCGTGGGGATTCCTTTCATTGTCAAGGAACACAAAGCCCACCCTATGGGAATCTATATGGTCTCAAAAGGTCCAAAAAAAAAAAAGTTTGGAGGTAGGGAAGGCAGGAGGACCCTACTCCCTAGAATTATTTCAATTACGCAGTGGCCCCTCAAATAATGGGCTTGCTTTTCTAGAAACTTGGGAGGATCCCAGAAACAGAAGAGAATGATTTTGCCCCCTCAGCTGGTTTTGTCAGCCTGTTTGTGCAATTCCCTGGTCACATTAGCCTGGGCAATGTCTGCAGCTAGGATAAAGGAAGCTGGTGTCAAAGACAGCCCTTGTTCAGTCTTAAAAACCCTATCACTTCAGTCCAACAGGGTCCCTTATATGTAAGATTTGTGGACCTGTTTTGGATACAACCACGTGTAAACATCAGCTATCAGCAAGAAGCAGGCGGAGAGGAGGCTGGCTTCCTTTCTGCCTGCATCCACTGCCAAGGACATCAAAGGAGTCAGAGCCCTGGACCCTGGGTGGGGTGGACAACTTCCTAGATTTCCCTTGGCCTCTCCCCCAGGTCTGATCATCCAGCCATCAATCGCTCAATTTAGGATTTGGAACGTCTTGCCTTGTTTCTTACTTTTTTTTCAAGTGACCCAGCTCCATCACCTTGGAAAGATAAGAGAGATAGCCTGCAAAGAATATTTCGAGGCTGCCCCCTTTCAACTGGGAGAGGGAGCCCAACCGTGTGAACTGTGTCCTGGCATTGCTAAAACGCTTCCCTCCCTATGTCCCTCCTGTTAGGCCTTTCCAAGAGCTGCCAGCCCTTGAAAAAATGTACTGATTTGAGTCTTAGCCCGCCCTTGCCTATTTTTTTGATGAAAGTGCTACAAACACAGAGTGAAATTATCCAAAAGGCAGACAGAAAGAAGGAAGAGGCAAAAAAGAGCAGATAGCCCCCTAAGTTGGCTGGTGGAGCACTCAGTGTCTGTCTGCTCCATCGTGCCGAGTGATAACGTGGTAAGAGGGGCTTTACTAACAGACTCCATTAGCGGACCAGGCCAGACAGCAGAGGGAACTGTGGTTGTCATAACTTGGTTTTAATCAGGAGGAGACTTCCTGAATGCAGACTCCTAAGGATGGGGTCACTGTTGGGGTGGGGTGAGGTTTTACAGCCAGTCACCCCACAGGCAGGCTTCAGGCGCTGACTCCTCTCACGGCCTTGGGTCTGGGCCTTCCCGCTTTTCTGAAACCAGCTGGAACCAGTGCAGCTTGGCTGACCAGAGAGGGAGGGGAGGAGGAGGCACAAGCAAGGTCTTAAACAGAGAAACCTTTCATTTTATATTTCCCTTTCCACATATGGATTTGCTTTTCTACTTGGTTTTCATAGCCAGGTTAACCCTTTTTGTTCACACATAATGTGAACCTTGGGGATCTCTGATAATTTCCTTCCCTGGAGGGGAAGACAGAACCAAATAAGCGATTACAACTATAGAAATGTTTCATAAAGGGTCCTACATGGTAGTTAGGATCTTCTGGGGGGAGTGAGTGGGGGTACCTTATCTGGGAAAACCAAGAGCCTCCCTGAGGAAGCGAAAAGAAGACTTGCATGCTGGTTTCCAGGACCTCCCCACTGGTGTGTTCATGCAGAAGCCTGAACAGAGGATTAGGATGCACTCTGGGGACAGTTGGGGCCGGAGACACGGGAGCAGCAGGCCCCCTTCACCACCCGCAAGGGTACCGGACCACCGTACTTCCGGCTCACCTTTCACATGCTCTAGAGCACCCTGTCAGGCGTCTGTGAATTCAGCACTCCTTCCTGGCCACCCAGACTTGAACTTAATTTTACCTGTTAAATAAATATGACCCGTTGAAAGAGGGAGGACAGGAAGGAGAACATGGTATATTTGGCCCCAAACCCAAATTCTCCTAGAGTTGAACCTGGACAAACTATCTTGACAGACAAAAACAAAACAAAACCCCATTTCTTAATAGAGAGTAAAAAAGTAATCTTTTGTTGGGCATTTGTTTAAAATTTTATTGGGGACATCAGATACCCCTAACATCATCCGCTAAATCCATCACGCTAACCCTTTCTACCACAGCCAGTCCATGTGATAAATTGAACACCAACCATTTAATAGGAAAGTAATTGAATCTGTACTGTGAAATACTGAGGACTCGGGCACTTCAGCAGTCAGCTCATCACTCACCAAATGTTTTCCTATTCTGTTGCTTTAAATAGGATTGGTCTTTAAAAATGAAGAGAACAAGTTTTCCATCCATAGAAGTCTAAGTACTAGATCAGTTGGGTTAATCTCAATTTGTTTAGTCTGTGCATTTTTATCCTCATTACACAATTCGGGAAAAGGGGTATCTAAACCAAAGAGATTTCGTCACATCTGTGCTTGTCCAGACAGAGGAGTAGAAATGGCCAAGTGACAACCTTGGGGAGAAGGGTAGATTTGGACACACAGCCACACGCAGCCACACGCGCTCTCACTCACACACACACACACACACACACACACACACACACACGCAGCCCCCTGAAGAGCATTGCTGCCCCCAGATATCACCTCTAATGTACACAAGAACTTTGTTGCTGTCTGTGCGAGAGTCACTGTGGTTTTAGGAGGCGCATTATCCAAAGTTGTTTCCAAGGCTGATCTGCACGTCATCATAGAGAATGTAGATAGACAGTGCAGATAGAAATTTGCACAAGGAGAAAGACTGCCAGCAGCCAGCTCTGCACACTCTTATGCCTCTTGCTACCATATTCTAAGCTAGTTATCTTCAGGCTGGATGAGATAAAAAATAGAACCTTCCAGGACTTGGGCTACACGTCCTATTCTTTCGTCTCATATGTAGGGGAACGTTCTCTTGGCCATGACCCCAGCCCTAGCTTGAGGCCTTTCCATCCAGAGGAGATTGAGTGGGGAGGTGAGTGAGCCAGAAGCCAGAGGACAAACACAGAGCAACAGTTCTGCTTAGGACTGGAGGGGGCAAGACAGGGGGCATTCATTTATTATATATATATATATATATATATATATATATATATATATATATATATATATATATATATATCTCATGCCAAAAGTCACCCTAATGTACGAGCAAACAGGTTGGAAAGAGCCGCCTTGTCGGCCCTCCTCCAGCATCCCTGGGTTTCCAGGCCCCGGCCTCCATCTCTGGTGACAGAACATGTCACAGAGAGGGTTTATGGTCAGGAAGGGGTGGCAAATAGAGGCTTGAAGTTATGGACAGGCAGTTATTGTACTGGTGAGTCTATTGGTTTCATGACTCTATTAATATTTTGTAACCCTTTTTTGGCAACTCATGTTTTCAATCGTTGGGGAGTTTCAAAAAGTGGAAGACGTCCAGACCTCTGTCAAGATCCTGGGGTTCCTGAGCAGGAAAGTGAAGTGTAAGCCTCCCTTTATACCTCCCAGCCAGGCCACTGCCCAAAAGGATCATACTTTTTAAGGGAACAAAAACAAACTCTCCAAACTCTCCATTATGCAGCTTGGAACCATTTGGGCCTTAGGTGTTCCCAGCTTGGGCTCCTCCATAAGTGGGATCTCTCCTTCCCCCCGTAGCCCTACAGGGTGAGGAAGACCACCCGTGACCTCAAGCCTGACAGAGGGTCTCAACATCTAAGAGAGCCCCTGAGCCAGCCAGTGAAATTTAGAGGGAGAGGAAGGGTGTAGTTTCCCCCCTGTCCGGCTGTTAAGAGAGTTACTGTATTTGGCATGAAAGCCTGCAGGCGGGCTTGTGCCAGGGCAGAGGAGACCAGAATGAAATGACAATAACAAAAGTCAGACGCACTGTGAATGCTCCCCTTGTAGGAGTGGTGGTCTGCAAACTGAGCGTGGGAGCAGGAGATGTTAAGCCAATGATGTTTAAGATGTTACAATCCAAGCTGGAGCAGCTGAGGATACAAAACGTGTCTGCATATCGGAATCCTCTGGGAAACTTCCAAAATGACCACAGCCGGTGCCCCATCCCCAGAGACTGTGACTAAGCTGGTCTGGGATGTGGCCAGGGCTTTGGAAGTGTTAAAAGATCCTCAGGTGATTCTAAAGTGCAGACAAGTATGGGAACCATTGATATAGGCCCTTCACTACTCAAAGTGGTCGCTGGACCAGCAGCATTGGCTCACCCCAGACTTGCTAGACCAGAATCTGCATGTTAGCTAGCTCAGGTGATCTTTACGCTAATCAGAGTCAGCATAAAGTCAGATTAATTTGAGAAGCACTGCTTTTTCTCCTTCCTGGCACTGATCACATTTGTAACTCTACATTTCTGTGAGTTATTTGAGAAATAAGTGGAAGGGGGCCCAAAATATTTGGAAAAGGCTTCTTGGCATCACCTTTAGTTCATTGGTTACATTCAAATGGAGATTCAGGATTTAGAGATACCTGGGTTCAAATCCAAGCTGTAGTACTTTCATTTGACCTGTGTGAATCCCCTTAATTAGGGAGCCCAGCTCCTCCTGGTTTGCCCAGAGCTGTCCTGGTTTTATCACAGAGTGTTTCAACCAGGCAGTGCATCAGCCAAGATAATCAGAGATCCTTCAGTTAACTCATGTGCAACCTGGGGATACCAGCAAAGATCAGTGGTTCTCGTGTGTTAGTTGTGCATCCAAATTACCTGGAGGGCTTGAACAATGGGGGGGGGGGGGGACAGTAACGTGCCTGATTTCAGCAGGTCTGGGGTCAGTACTGAGGATCTATCTGCAAGGCTAACAAGTTCCTAGGGCGGGGCCTGGGACCACCCCTTGAGAACCAGTGCAAGATAACTTATCTCATACAAGTGGTGTAAGATGTGCATGAGCTCAGGCTTAGCACAGTGACTGGAAAACCACAAAGCTTAGTACTTGTTACAGCTGCTACTAATTCTTTTTATTATGGGAAAGATGGGACTTCAGCTGGTCTCTAAAGAGAGGTCAGGGTTGAAGCTTTCTGAGGTTTAGATGACCATGAGCCAAAACGCTGAGTGTATATTTAAGAGAACTTCAAGAGGCTCAGACGACTGGGAAAAGAACCTGGGTAGAAACGTAGATGATATGGAAGTAGAAATGGATGAATTTGGACAGGTGAGGTAGGCCACATCATGGGAGCCCTGTGACATCAAAAACTCAACAACCTTTATCCCTTTTAGAGTGGTTCAGCATAACTTCAAAATGAGGTGGGTGCTAGTATCCTCAATACAAACAAACTGAAGAGTTGGGAAGCAACCCAGAAAGGACTAGCAAGTTGGTTATTATGGTTTGGTTTGGTTTTTGTTTTTTTTAAGTGATAACTGTTTCTAGGAAACAGATCTAACCATCTCCTGAACTTGGGTCACAGTGTATATTCCAGCTCCCTGGGCTGATACTAAGCATACATGACCTGTGGTCATTAATGCAGGTAAACCAGGTGAAGCCAGCGCCCTGGCACTTTTCTCCCATGATACCGCCTATGGTCCTGATTCACTTGCTCCCCTGGCTACCACCTCTCCAATTGCCCTTGAGGCCTGTCCTTTGCCTTGAACATCTACACTTTAGTTTATTTACCAGAACAGGGCTGAATGAGAATGCTTGGGACCAAGGTGATCACGACCTTGTCCTACTACCCCCAAACATAACCCTTCTAGGACTTTCCACCCCAACAGACACACTACCCTTTCCCTTTGGGCCCAACTGGCCTGATGCTCAGAGTCAAGGCCAGACTCGTAGGAGGTTGTCTGGGGTCTGAAGACTCCTGGTGTGGTAGGAAGTCACAGGACCTGGATTCCAAAGACATGAGTGTGAGTCATGGCCTGAGCGGCAAATCCCATCAGGCTTATGAGCTTGCTTTTCTCATGAGCCACATAAATATATCTACAGCCTGGGGTTGATATGAATATACTTGGTAAACTCTAAAGTGCTTGGTGGAAAGTGCCCATAGCAGATTGGATGAGAACAGAGCTCGGAAGACCTGCCTGGTTTCACTTCCTGTCTCCACCACTTACCAGCTCTTGGCTCTTAACCTCTCTGGGCCTGTTTTCTCATCTGAAAATGATGTTACTAAAAGGACCTCTCTCATAGGTTCATGAAGAAGCCTGAGTTAAATATTATGAAAATGCTTGGCATTTGCCCGGCACATAAGGCATACTCAATAAATGTTAGCCACAGTCATAAACATTAACAAAGATAAAACATTTTTGCTCAAAGAGCAATACAGATAATTATAGACTTAGGAGGTGCCCTCCCCTAGAGGAACTCCAGCCCAGAGCATTCTGAACGGACAAGTTGCGTCTCCTGTCTCAGACTCACTGTCTTGTATCACCAGTTGACTAGGAATAATGATTAAACCTCACAGGGCTGTCATAATTGTTAAGGAAGAGAATGCATAAGTAAGTAAAATCACTCTGTGGACTGTCAAGTTGTTATGATTTGGGGGTTGTGGATGGTAGTAGCGTAGTTCTGGGATCATCTTTCTGTCTATGATCTCAGTTCTTCTCTGGACCTCTCATAACTTCACCCCACTCCAACCATCTCCACCCTCACTCCACCTTCTCTCCTGGGACCCCAGAGTGGAGAGGGCGTGTGATCGTGTTAGACATCATTTTCAAAAAGTTAAAACCATGATTTTTGTGCAACTGTAAAATGACACTTAGCGAAGATTTTAGTCAACTCATTAATTAATTAAGGGATCATTAGAGATTTAGCCCCATTTTAAAAAAGCATTTGAGGAGCTAGGTATTTAATGTTAGGACAAGACTGATGGGTTAGGTATATAACTAGCTAATGTCCTCTAGGACAGTAAACCTTTAGGGTCATCTTCTTCAAAAGATTTCAAAGCTTTCAAAAATCATTTATATTTATATCCCTACCGGAGAAAAATCTGCAAGTTACCATGTAACATCAAGCGTTGGAGTAGAGCATATGGTATTGAAAGGACGTGGTGCTCATCTTTCTGCCTTATGTCCAGGTTTTGGATAATTCTTTTTAACAATGATAATTACTTATTTCACTTCACAAACAGCCTTTTCATCTTACATGATGCTTACAACAGCCTTATTGAGACAAAAAGGGCAGGGAAAACCCCATTTTTCAGAGGAGGAAACTGAGTTACACAGAGAGAGAAAAGCTGGGCTGGGAGGAGAACCCCATTTCTAATTCCAGATCCCATGCGTACCCCTAAACTCCATATTGCATTTCCACTTTGCAGTTCCTCTCTGTCGCAGTCCTACATGGTTCTTGGTGACAGTTTCTTCCCTTAAGATTCCCTTTGGGGTGCACTTGAAGGTAAATGTTCAAAGGAAGGAGGAGTCCCCTGCTGCCCCTGCCCCTTGTGTCCCCAAGAGGACTCCTAATCTAAGTCCTTTTAAGTCCTTGACACAAGTCAGTTCCAACATCAGATGAACCACATCCTACTATCTTGAGCCAAAGAAAATTGTCAAACATTTTATCCTTTCCTCAAAAACAAAACAAACAAACAAAACTAGATGCTACATTCCAAGAACCCTTTTTTTTTTTTTAAGTGACAGGTCTTTTTAAGCTCTTCTCAGATACTGTGAGTCACTGTGGGCCACTGTGCCTTCTTTCATCTGAGACGAGTCCACATCAGAGAAACCCACTGTTTATAAATGGGAATATCGTGCTTGAAACACTGGTTGATGTTTTCCCCTCCTCAATAAATGGGATCATCCTTTTCTGTGTTGAGGATAGCTGGATCTGGCTGGCTCCTGGATGAATGGCATGCAGTGAACAAATGGCTATTTATTGTCACACAATCTGCCAGGAAATTGGCTGCAAGTATGGCCTGATGGCCCAAATCTATTTCTTCCTCACAAGGACATTTATTTTTCTCTTCCACTGACTTCTGTTGCCATGGAAACTGTCCCACTAGCAGGATGGAGACTGAGGCCAACTGTCTGCGTCCTTCACCTAGTCAGAGAGGCAACTCTTATACACATGAAACAAAGTAGAGAGTAAGAAAGTACATGGGGTGTGCAGTTAGAAAAGTAGTTCCTCTGAAGTTCCCTAGAATTCTGAAGTGGGGGGAAAAAATGATTCAGGGCCTCTCAGTCTGCTTACACAAATTGTAATGACAACAACAATACTTAGTACCTAATAAATACAGGCTCAGCCCTTTCTATGTAGCAACCCATTTAACCCTCACAGTAACTCCATGAAGCGGGTTGACTCCTATTATCCCCATGATACAAATGAAGAAACGGAGCCTCCACAAGCCCAAGTCCAGCAGAAGAAAGGCACAAAAGTTGGTACTAAAACCCTGACCGTCTGAGTCCGAAGCCTGGACCTCTTAACATCAATAGCTGCCTGCTCCTCACCTCTCTTCTCACTTCCCATGTAGGTTAGCACTTCAAAGGCTCTTAGAAGCCATTTTGTACCCAGTGACTGCCATTTTTATCTGATCATATAGTGTTTCCCACCCTCAGCCAGGAACCACTTTGTATGCAGAACAAGATTTGGACAACCCCGATCCAGACCAGTTTTGTAATTTAACAGAGGAGCAACTTAGGCCTCTGAAGAAAGAAATGAGTTGCCTCTAGCTGCACAGCTAACAAGTGTCAGAGTTGGCCCTTCAGGCCAGCCCCCCATCCCCAGGCCAGTACTCTGCTGTGCTGTGCTGCCTTACATCACTGTTCCTGAACCAAGCCCTGGGCCAGCAGCTCCGCTCTCCTGGCCAAACATCAGGACTAATCCCCTTGTAGGATGGCTGTTGAATCAGCCACTCATTAGAAGAACAATAATGCTCAAGCATGCAGGGTGCTTGGCCACTTACAAAACACTTCCACAGAGCTCTTCCGTTTCCAAGCCTCACTGCCTCTGGGTCTATTTAAAACAATCCAACTATGAAGGCTTATTCATAAATTGTACACCTCCCAAAGTAACCTTTGAGTCACTCAAATAGCAACTGTGAAAGGATCACTGTAGTTCAACCAGTAGAATCCAAGGTGTCAAGAACAAGAGGTGGGTGTTTGCAAGGTTTCGTATGCCAGTGGCTTTAGGGAGCAAAGTTCTGCCTGCAAATGAATGCTCCCAGCCTAGGATGATGAGTTGGCTGTGAACACGATCTTGTTTTTCAGTTTTAATATTAATCTGACATTAAACAGGCACAGATATGAACATGCTTCCGTTCAAATATGTGCAACATGGCTCTTACTCTCCAAGGCTGTGAATGTGTGTTAAAACAAAGAGAGTTGACATATCCCAAAGAGCATATTCAGATTGCGACACCTTCCCCTTGAAGCCCTTTTGTACCTTTTTGCCCTTGCACCTTCTCTTTCTTCGGCCAGGAATCCCCTTCTCATTTTCTGCTAGGCCATTTTCACAGCCCTGACCCAGAGCCACCTCCTCTAAAAAACGTCCCTGGATTTCCCATACGGATGTATTCACATCTTACTCTGTGCTCCTCAAGTCTGTGTGAAAATAATAGCAGCTACCATTTTTAGTGCCTAATGCTATCAGGCACTTTACATACATTATCTCTGTACCCGTTTCACAGGTAAGAAAACTGAGGCTCAGTTGGTCAAGGTCAATATGGCTGTTAAGTTGCGAAGCTGGGTTTGGAATCCAAGTCTCTCACGCTCCAAAGTCCATGCCTTTCTACTACACAAGAGGCAGCTTCCTTGCCTCAAACTCAGCCCTTCTAGGAACAAGTGACAAGTATATTCTTCCCTCTCCATCGCCCCCTAGACTGTGACTTCTTCTAGGGCATACCTGAGTCTTATGATGTATCCCTGTGCCTGGCACATAGTAGATGCTGAATAAATGGTTAAATGAGTCAATAGTTTGTTGAATGAGGAGCTTATCCCATTATCTTACTAATCGACAGAGCCTTGCTTTTGATAAAATCATAATGAATATACATACCTGTACCAAGTCATCTATACACACACCCCCACTCCCAACAGAGAATCAGGTACCGTATTTCCCCATGTATAAGACATTCGCATGTATAAGATGCACCTTAATTTTGGGGCCCGAAATTTGAAAATTTATGTTTTACAATAAGTTATTGAACTCAGGTTTTATTCATCATACAATTCATACAACTCCTCATCACCGTCAAAACTCCCAACCATTAACTTGTCCTCATCTGTGTCTGATGACGAATCACTGTCTTCATATATTGCCCCGTCCTCAGTTCCATCTATGGCATTTGAAATCTACAACCACGGTATAAGACGCACCCAGTTTTTAGACCCCAAATTTTTCAAAAAAGGGTGCGTCTTATACATGGGAGAATACGGTACATTTCTCCAATTTTAATGTAATACAAGTCTCTTGATTTTGTTAAAAAGTACAGATTCAAAAGGGCTGGGGTGGGGCCTGAGGGTCTGCATTTCTGACAGGTTTTCGGTGATGCTGCTGGTTCAAAGAAAGACCCCATTTGAGAGCCATTTGGGTCTAAACCTATCAGCAGCAGCAGCCATTGCACTTTTGTTACCTTTGGCTGGTAACGAATATTAAAACCTGACTCGTATGTTCTCCTTCCAAAGGATGACCCGACTTCAAATGCTCCTGATTTTTCATGTTTTAGCAAAATTAAGTTATGCTTTGAGCTATAAACATTTGGCAGTATGAACATTTACTTGCACTTTGGTCTAATTACACCTTATCAATAAACGAAGGAAAGGGGGCACTCACTGGAGGGTTCCATTCCAGTGACAAGTGGATCAGGGGAGTGGGTAGGGTGGGAGAAGGAGCAGATGATCCCTCACAGCAACCTTGGTTTCTGGAGACAGCGCTGGAGGCTGAGAATGAGCCCCCATTGCATTTTTATTGGGAAGGGCCCCACCCTTCCACACTTGCCTGCTTTATGGCCACTTTCCCAGCTAGTCTTCCGGTAAACAGTAAGTGATGGTAAACAGTGAGTGCTCCCGGTAAACAGCGATACTGTAGTCATCTCCAGCCCTTTGAACCCCACACAATCCCTTTGCTGGCATGCCAAGATTTTCAGAGGTCAAGCATCCCCGGTCCAAGACATTCAGAAGGAAAACACCCTCTTTTCTGCTTATTTTCCAGATGTCCCTGGGCCAGCAGCAATCAGCAAGAGGTGTGCCTTGTTTGAGATGCAAGGGGACGTGTTCAGGCTTCGAGCCACATTCATGGAGGTAAGAGTTCGTCGAGCAAGGCCCTGCCTGCCTTCACTTCTTGGCTGTCCTTTCGGGGAACCCTGGTCATTCTCTGCTGGGACTGCTTAGGATGCACGTTGTGGGGAGGAGTGGTTCCAGAGAGAGAGCACTCCCACTTGGCCTCACTCAGAAATGCCAGAAAAGCTCCTGGGAGCCCAGAGGAAGGAGGAGGTTAGAGCTACATAAACCATTTCAAGGTGGAGGCTGCCAGTCTCAGCCCAGCAAGGAAAGACTCTGCTGAGAAAGTGTGGCCAGTTGTTAGCTGGTGCCTGGTCCACTCTGGGTAGAACTGTCTGTCCTGGGGTTTGGTCCATGGCATTGATCTCCTCCTGCACTGTCATCTCTGTTGGTGAGTTTTGATCTGAGAGTGCCCTGGGACAGAAATAAAAGTCATTGTGTCCACAGTACTTACAAATGCCAGGACCTGGGATTCATGTCTATTCAGGAGGGCCATAACATCCAGCTGGACTTGGCTTTCTTTCTTTCTTTTCTTATTTTTTTTTTATTGAGGACTCTGAAAACTAGAGGTAGGGCTGCCACATTGCACAACTCCTGGCACTAGTCACATCAGCATCTGTGTGGATGGCACCCCCAAGAGTTGTACAGGACACAGCTTGTATGACTGAGTGACAGAGGGTAAGCTCTGGAGGCCACAATAGCAAAGAAGGAGCTATTGTCCCTACTGCCAGAGCCTTGCCTTGGGCACTCAGTGGAGGAAAAAAATTTGGAAGGCTTTCATCTCAGAGATGTTGACTTCCACTGAGAGAAGGCAATTACAAAAATATTTCTTGTACTGAGCTGAATCTTCTGTATTTAAATGTTGAAATGACCCAAAGCAGTAGGATTAGTATCTCCTTTTTGCAGATCAGGAAACTGAGAGGTGGGTAATGAGGAGATGCTACTAAAGGACAGGATTCAAACTCGGGTCTGCAGGAAACTCCATCCCATGCTCTCAACCATTCTACAATACTGTGCGCCATGAGCTTTCGAAGCACAAGACTATTCCTTGTCTTCACGCCCTGACAGTCCTCACCTCAGAGGAGCTCGCATGGTGTCTGGATGCAAGGACCTTCAAGGTCATCGAATCCCGACTCCTGTCCCCTACACAAATTCCTCCCACAGCTAAAACATTCCCAGGAGGGGGACCCCCCACCCCCACCCCATGCATCTATTTTGACCACTTGAGCTCTTTCTGGCCTAGAAGAGAGTCAGCTTCCCTACCATGTCACCCCATTGGTCCTAAATCTGCCATCAGGGTGTTGTAAAAAAATGTTGACTCTTCGTCAGCTTAGGATCCTTAAGGCAGTGTAGGAGGCCTCCTTTTAGAGTTCTGTGGCAGGGGGTTAATGTGCCCTAAATGCACACACCGAGTCAGTTCAGCAACATTTCCCTTCTCTCGAGGATGACAGCCCCACACTTCCTATTGTCTGACATAGGAGAATAGTTGTTCAATATGTTTTGTCTGGTTTTCTAGTTGTTTATGGGAGGAGAGCAACTCTGGGCCTTGTTCCTTTTGGCTGGAAGCAGAAGCCATCAGCATTGTTTTAATCCCTACATTTCCCATAATCCTACAAATGATTTGAACATAAAGTGAATTTGTCCTTGAGAAATACAGATTGCAACTTGTAGGTCCTGCATATCAAGTGTCGTCTTTGGTTTGAACAACCTTAACAGGGACCTAAATTCAAGCCATATTGGAGCAGTGAAGTCCAAGACCCTTAGGAGGGAAGCCGTGTCAAACCACTGTTATGCGCCAGTTCTCATACTCTCCATAGTTTGAATGGTATTTAAATGATCCAAGTGGCAGCCGGCCTGGTTTGTGGGAAAGGCCCTCGACGAACAGTCACAGGACAGAATTGATATGCTGACTCTGCTTGGACAAGATGCTCCCCTTCTCTAAGTCTTAGATTTCCCGTCTAAAAACTAGGAATGCTGGAGCTAATGTGCCCTAGGATCCCCTTCTCGCTTTATGTTTCCATAGTTTCAGGCAAATTTGATTGCAATCGAACGAATGATTCACACGGCTAGTAGAATTAGAATGGAATTAGCATTAGGAGCACAGAATAGTAGGATTACTTAGAGAGGAGGGTACAAGAGCAGACTTTCAGAACTAACATAAGGGGACCTTTCCCTGGAAACCTTTAGCATCCCACTTTCCAAGTGGCCATGCTGGGCTCCCTGCCCATCTGGTCAACCTCACAGGATGCTGAATTTCCCTTCAAGATGGAGGAAAACACGCCTCCAGGACCCAGGACCCAAGGGTTTCAGAGAGAGCACAACACAAAGTCTCTTCCTTGCATGCAGGTGTGTGTGTGTATATATATATATATATATATATATATANTATATATATATATATATTATTCTCTATATATGTATTCTATATATTTTATATATATATTATTCTATTGTAATTAGCTTTATTTTTTCAATATACCCTGACTTCAATGGGTAAAGAAAAAAATTACGATTTGAGGGGGAAAAAGAGAACATAATATGAAAACTGGCTCTTCACATTACAAAATTTTGCATCCTTTAGGGGTCCCTCTTGATACACTCTCCTATAACCAACCGCCTTATGGTGGTGCCCCTTCTCATGAGGGTCTTCCTGTCTTCTGGCCACCCTTAGCAGCTGCCCCGGGAATTGTAGTGTTAATTCCGCCTCTTCTCACTGGGTCAGGAGACCTTCATAAATTGTTCTTCGGTAGTATAATAGCGGGGCTTCCTGTGTTTTTTGAGGGACAGCATAGAGAACGTCAAGCTGAGCTGCTTACATTCCTGAAAGGGACCCACTAGTAACTCTGGCACTTTGGTGTGCGTGAGAATCACCTCAGGGACAGGATCTCATGTGCCCAGGTCTGAATCCTGCTCCGGACCCATGAATCTGACGAGCTGGGGCCAGGGTGGGGCCTGTTAAGTTTACCCAGCTCCCCAGGTGATTTGGATGTGCAGCAAAGTTTGAAAATTCATCAACTAGACCAGGGGTCAGCAAACCTTCTCCAAAGGGCCAGAGAGTCATCATTTGAGGCTTTGTAGGCCATATGGTCTCTGTCACACCTGTTCACCTTGGTCCTTGTAGCATGAAAGCATTAATTTATTTAAGGACATAGATATTCAAAATTTTTACCCATTTAAATATGTAAAAACTATTCTTAGTTCACAAGCTATATAAAAATAAGATTTGGCCTATGGGCCATGGTTTGCCAACTCTGATATAGACCAACCCTTTCATTTCACAGATAAGAAACTTGACCATGGACCTCGGTGGGCTAGTGTTCAGACTGGGGTTAGATGCGAAGACTGTGTCTTTCCCACGATTCCAGGCTCCCCATGACAGATTGCAGAAATGGCCATTTTAACACCACTGAGGACCTTTGTAGCATACCTGTGTCCTCTACAATCCAGGTGCCTGGAAAGAGAGGGGTGGACTTCTATAAAGTCCCAGCAATGTGCCTGCAACATGAAAAGCATGATGGAGAACTAATGTTGACACAATCTCAAAGCACATCTCACATTCATCAATGTTTTCCATTTAAAGCGTTTGCAGTTCCACGTCTCTAACAGCATCCTGAGAGTCTCTATTAACTCAGAAAAAGCAAAGGGCAGCTTCCTCACCCAGGGACAGACGGATTGGAGAGGTCAGAGGACACACAGGTCACCAGACTTTCCTTCACTTCCTTCTTCTTCCCCCTCCTTCCACTTCCTGCTGTCACTGCCCACGTTAAACCAATGGTACCATCCCCTATCTTCTTAGAGAAGCCGTCTCCTCCATGCCTCATAAAAGGGAGAGACAAGAGAATGTTGCCGATCGTGAATAAAATGCCTCAGTTCCACAAAACAAGCAACCCATTCTTAAGAGAACGAAAAGACCTCTTGCTTTTGCCCTGTGTCGCCTTTAGGATCACATTCTCTTTTGTAGTGCTAGAATTATCCTTGAGCTCATCCGTTTTAGCTTTCCTCCAATTGCAGCCCACTGAATGTGAGCTTAGACTGCAAGCTTCTCCTAAAATGATGTTGGAAATGCTGCATTCTCCCCCCACTCTAAGTCATGCTGCACATCAGTGTATTAAAAACAAGAAGCAGCCTCGCGCTAAAGAAATGTATTTAACCTTCTGTAACCCACTGTTTTTCCAAACTCATCACCACTGAGCCCCTTTCCACGTGCCACATACTAACAGCCTGGGGAACTGGTCCCGGCCAGCAGAACTACCCCAGAGCATATGTTACTCTCATACGGCCCAACCCAATTCTACTTTACGTTATTGTTTCTGTCTGATTTTCTCTCCCTCCCTACCCCAACTGTAGGCTCCTTGAAGGCTATGTTGGGGCCTCTTTCTCATCATATGAGAAGAGGGTTTCTCAACCTCAGCATTATTGACATTTGGGACCTAATAACTCTTTGCTGTGGAGGGGGCTGTCCTGTGAATTCTAGGATATTTAACAGCATCCTTAGCCTGTATCCTATGAAAGCCCGTAGCACCTCATTGTAACAATCAAATGTGTCTCCAGATATTGCCAAATCCCCCTGAAGGACAGAACTGACCTTGGTTGGGAACCACTGATACAGACGATCAAGTCTTGCCCTTGCTAGCCCCATAGTCCGTATTTATGATATAGGATTAAATATATTGGTTTCCTGAGTTTAGAAGAGCAAAGGCGGGTTCCTTCAGGCATGCCTGGCTGGGGAGCACTCACGCAGCTGCCATGGCATCTCTCATGCCTAGACTGCCCTATCTCTGCTGTACATCCTGACAGAGCTCTCTTTTCCTAGCACGCTCTTAAATCACATGCATAGAGCATCTGGGACACAGCACACCTATAGTGACAGGCCCAAAAGGGAGGAGCAAAATTTTCCTCTCACACTGTGGAACTCCCTGGGTTTCTAAACTGTATCAGCATGACACAAAGCAGCCAGACACTTTTGCTTTGAATTGTCAGAGAGACGTGTCAGGCTTTCCAGGGAATCTGACACTTCCCTGGGATGCTTTTCCTTCTCCCAGCCTCACGACCAAGCCTTGCTGTGAACAGCGATCTCTCCAGCCCAAGGGCTTTTCTAAGCTTCCCCTTGGGTCCTGTCCACCAATTTCTTGAAGAAAATTTCCAGCTGTATTCTAACTTCCGCATGAGTGCTCAAGAGCTTAAAAGTTGCCAAAGCTGGGAGGCTTATGAATCTTGGGAGACAATTTCATACTTCTTTGAGCAGGGTTCCGCAACTCTTTTGTAAAGGTCCAGATAGTAGATATTCTAGGCTTTGAGGGCCATACGGACTCTATTGCAACTACTTAAGTCTGCCATTGTAGTCTCAAAGCAGCCACAGGCGATATGCAAGAGAATGGTCATGGCCACGTTGCAATAAAACTTTACTTACAGTTTGTGGGTCAGGTTGTAGGTTGTGTCCAGCCCACAGGCCATGAAGATTCCGGCTTTAGGGCATCTCTAATGAATGGACCAGCCTTTGCCACTACAACGACCATGAGGAAAAACTGCTCTTTGTCCTGCAAAAGTCATACCCCACATTCCCCACAGGTAGACAGACTGATAGAAAGACTAGAGTTTCCCAAATGCAGTCCCAATCCTAAAGGCCCTTTGGTCTCGGGTTACCATTTGTCTGCTGCTAACCTTTCCTAGTTACTAAAGTTCAACGTGGAGCTTGCTTTCAAAAGGGTAGATGCTGCCAGCAGGAAACTCAACCTCTCTTTTCTAGAGGTTGATCTCACTTGTCCCTGTCTCAACCCCGCCCCAGGAAAATATGCAAGTCATGCAAATGCAGCCAAGAGGACCACTGCCTGAGCTCCGACCTGGAAGACGACCGGAAAATTGGCCGCTTGCTGATGGACTCCAAGTATTCCACCCTCACGGCCCGAGTGAAAGGTGGGGATGGTATCCGGATTTACAAGAGGAACCGGATGATCATGACCAACCCCATCGCCACCGGGAAAGATCCCACCTTTGACACCATCACCTACGAGTGGGCTCCCCCCGGCGTCACCCAGAAACTGGTAAGTGGTTGTTTTCTTGCCCTGATAAATGTGAGCCATGCCATGGGTTCCTGAGCTTCAAAGACAAGATGAGGACAAGGTTCCAGAGCGCTGTGGCTTCATCTCTGTTCCTGCCTCACAATGTGATCTTGTAGTAAAGGTTACCTGGGCCTCAGCTTTCCTCATCCATTAAATGGGTAGTTATTCATATGAACTCTAAGAAAGAGCCCTTCTAGCTCTAGTACAGGGTCACTCATTGCTACCTTTGGGCTCCTCACTTCTAAACAGAGGATGGCTTATCATTTACAACTCGTCTGTGAGGTGTTCATATCCCTTCAAAGTGGCCTGGGATGTGCCATTTGTAAGCCTCTCTGAGAACAGAGAAACAGTCCCTGCTCCTCCCAAACAGCTGAAGTCCCTTGGGTTTAGAAGGGAGAATCCAACTGGCTTTTCACAACTGTGGAGAAGAGGCACCTAGAGGAGTCATGGGCAAAAGGTTGGAGAAGCCCTAAGGGGAGCAGAAAGGATAAGGCCCACAGAAAGCAGGTGATTTATACGAGGTCACACCCTGGCTGTCCCCTGGAATCCCCTGGGGACCCATAAAAAGTCGCCATGCGCAGGCCTCGCCCCAGACCATTACATCATAAGCTCTAGATTACAGGATCAGAATCACTGGACATGAACATTTAAACAATGCCCCAGGTAATGCCATGTGCAGCCACATTCAAGACCCAGTGGACCAGAACATTGCTCCTCAAATTTCAATATGCATATAAATCATTTGGGGAGCTTGCAGAAATGCACCCAGTAGGCTTGGGCAGGTCCCGAGATTCTGCTTTCAGGCGATGTCTGACAAGCTCCCAGGCAGCGCTGAATCTGCTGGTTCCCTGGAGTAGCAAGAGCCTAGATGATTTCTACAAGTTAATGAGCTAACAGAGGTCCTACGATTTTAGAGACGCAAGCTTGACGCTTAGTTCAATCTGTCCTGGGAGAAAAGGAAAGCTCTTGGAGTCCTGTGTGGTCCCATCCCCACAGGCTTCTCCACGGCTCCGGCTACGCCTCCCTCACTGAATATTTTACAGTGCACTGGACTTCGTTCTTCCTGCTAAGAACACACGAAGCTTTCCTCCTCCCCAGGGACTTTGCACTTGCGGTTCCCTTACATGCAACATCCTTTCCCTGCTCTTGCATGGCTGGGTACTTCTGACAGTCTGGTCTCTAACTACCCAAACTACAGTAGATGCCAGCTCTACTTTCTCTCAGTTCTCCATTGTTTCTTTAAAACCTTTTAGAACTGAGCTGTAATTGTCTCATGCGTGTCTCTGCTTAGTTGTCTTCTCTTTCCCACACTGGAGTGAAGTGAGGTCCATGAGAGCAGACACCATGCTGTCCTGTGCACTGTCTTATCTGGCACCTCTCACTGTGCAGGGCACATCATAGGCCTGATGAATATTTGTGGTCTGTCACCCTTCTGGCCAGTGACATTCCATGGATGGCCTGTGGAATGGCACCACCTCACAAAACCTTGGTGAAGCACAGAAAACTGAGACTAAATGTTGGGAAAATTTTGTAATAATTGACATCCAAGCATGTGATCAGAGAACTGCTCTCATTGAATAGAATTCCCTTCTGGTCAGACTCACATGGAAATCTCACGTGGCATGTGTTACATCAGCGGTTCTCAACCTTCCTAAAGCCGCGACCCCTTAATATAGTTCCTCATGTTGTGGTGACCCCCAACCATAAAATTATTTTCGTTGCTACTCTACAACTGTAATTTTGCTACTGTTATGAATCGTAATGTAAGTATCTTTTTGTTTTCCGATGGTCTTAGGCGCCACCTGTGAAAGGGTCGTTCGACCCCCAAAGGGGTTGCGACCCACAGGTTGAGAACCGCTGTTTACATTCGCATCACATGTAGTGAGTTCGCAAATCACTCTGCAATAGGTGGGAAAACTAACCAAACCAACCTGATCCTTCACCATAGAGAGTTTGAGCAACACAGTTCTAATCTATAGCTTAAGGGGATGGTGGGGGGGGGGGAATCCCATCTAGATAAAGTGAATAGAGGCAAAGATTTATTTTTGAAAAGCATATTTTAAAAAGAATACTTCAGCATTTCTGAGTTCAGCTACCCTGTGAATTAGGAATTATTTTACACAGAAGGAAACACAGAATAGCTCCTTGGCCTTCGCCAGTTCAAAGGGCTAGGCAGGGGCAGATCTCAGGCCACAGAGGGTGGCACGGAACAACAGCAGCGCCGGAAAAGGCTGGCTGGTTCCCAACATGGGTCTGCCTCCAGCTCCCAGATCTGGGTAAGCCATCAAGTGGGTCTCTGAGATGTCGGTGGAAACTAAAGCAAGCAGCTCGTAAAAGAGCTGGCTATGGGCGTCAGGATCTGGCTGGTGAAAACCCTAAATGCTTGGGCCCCAGACTAATCAGAGGATGGCATCGTCAGGCCATGATGAATGCTGGCTTATAAAACCACATGGTATAAAGGCCCCTCTGTCTGCCCTGCATCTGGCCGGCTGAGCAAGTCACATTTCTGAGATTGGACAATTCTCCCTTCCTACCCACCTTCCGACTCTTTTTGTAATTACCAAATGATCGGGACTGATTATATTTTGGGAGTTGGACTGAATCTTGCTACCTGTCATCCTTCCCAACCAGAATGAAAGCCAGAAAAATTCTTAAGCCTTTAAAAAACTGGTCACAATAAACCTAATTGCTGATATTTACGAAGTACTTACTATGTGCCAGGCACTATGCTAAAAGCTATACAAGTACAATCTCACCTAATTTTCCAGCTGTTAGGGTTGTGCTGTTATTACCCTCATCTACAGAAGGGGCAGCTAAGGCTCAGAGAGGTGATGCAGCGAGTCAGATGTCCCACAGCTGATTTAAGTGGCAGAGACAGGTCTTGAAGTCAGTCCTCCCGGACTCCAAAGCTTGGGCTGTTCCCTATGAGGCCAGGCCAGGCAAACTGGGCAGGTAGAAGACGAGGCAAGTGTCTTGGGTTAGCATTTCTAGGGAAGGCTTCCAAGAACAGGGAGGGACTTGAACGGGTCTTTGAAAGCTAGCCAGACTTTGGGGGGGAGGCAAGATGAAGAAGATAAAGGGAACCAGCATCCATTGAGCAATTTGTATATAATATTAACACTTCGCCACTCTCTATGTGCAGAGTCTATTACTGCACCATTTTACAGGGGAGCAAACAGAGGTTTGTGAGGAGCCTGCACAGGGGTAGCACCCACACATACCTCACCCTGTCCTCCTGTACCCATGGTGGATCCGTCAGAGCACTGCCTCCCACTGTGCCCTCATTGGGCCTCAGAACCCTTCTTAACACAACACTCCAGCTAGTCACTACTAACCAGGATTGACATGTAAGACAAAGCCCATTTACTGTCCTCGCCTGACAGCTGGAGAAGAATTAGGAAGCACAGCATCAGGACTGGGTCTTCTGATTCCAGAGTCCATGTGTGGTCCCACTGCCCAACCCGGAGAACAGAGCCCCTCTCCCTTCCACTTTTCTCTCTGCATTTTTTATTTCTCTCCCAATAAAGCCTGATTCCAGGAACCTCTTCACCCAAGATATCCCAGCCAGGCAGCAAAGCACTGAATAACTCAGAAATGTCCTCATTGAAAAACTGAAAACCTAAACCAATATTTCCAACAGGTCTGAGAAAAGGCCTCTTGCTAAAGGTTTTGGGAACATGACCTAAGCTTCCTGGAGAGAGATACCTGGGAGATTCTCTTATAGGCTCCAAGTAGCACAGGCAGCTGACTCAGACCCAAGCCTCTCTCCCCAGCACCCCTGCCCCAAGTCCATGTCATCAATAGTTGTTGCCTGAAGGGCTGTGTTGAGGTGGATTCTCAGACCCTCATCAGGGTTGATTAGTGATGTTGGTAACGGGTGTGTGACCAGGACGCATAAGCAGGAGTGGCAGGTCAGCGAGGCGAGGCCAGCCGTAACGAAACACACACCAGTGGCAGCTGCATGCTGTGGCCTTCGCAGTGCTAAGGCGGAGAGCCGGTACCCAGCTGGGGCTTGGAGCTGCAACAAGAACACTGGGTTCCTGGGAAGGAAAACGCTCTGTCTCCAGGGCCCCAGCCAGGAACCCATGAGCTCTGAAGGCCACAGACACCCACGGCCAGGACAGAGCCATGAAAGGAGACTGAATGTAGGGATCAACAAGAGGCTGCCTGGCAAGGCCACCACTCCAGGACTTCTACCACAGTATATCTGTCAAGCTGAGCAGGGAAGGGTGCAGAGTCACAGACATACTCAGGGACTGGGGAATCCTGGCCCCAGGTGATATGTACCCCGTCCATTCACCCTGACATGATGACAAAGGGAAAGTCCCCCAGTGATTTGGGGACATTTTTTTTTTCTCTTTGCAAATCATCCATCTTCTAGACAGGCAGAATAGAAGAGGTTGAGACCCAAGCTACTGAGTTCAAAGCTGTCTCTACCACACACTAGCTGTGCGACCTTGGGGAATTACTTAACCTCTCTGTGCCTGAGTTTCCCAAGTGGTACTGTGAGTCCCTTCCTCTTAGGGGTTTGTGAGAATGAAATGGGTTCACATACGTAGAGCACTTACAGGAGTGCCTGGAACATAGTAAACACCACATAAATGTTAGTTACGCCTATTATTCCTTAAACAACTCAACCTGATGGAGTGGGTAGCCTTCACTGAAGCGGCTCCTCTCCCATAAGTTGGATCAGCCGTGTAACTGGGGCGGCTTCAACACGTTCCGGCAGAGTGAGCAAAGCTCTCATTTCCACTTCTCCACAATCCTTCCTTAGATCCGGGGAGCAGGGTACGCCCCAGGCAAGAAACGGGAAGAGCTGAGGTGGGTGCTTGACCCTCCACGGCTGTCCCCCAACGAACCCCCAGGCCCCGGGCCCTGCCCAGCCTCTTGGCTTGTTGGGCCGCGGCTGCCCCTGTTCTCTGATGGTCATAGCCGCTCCCCGCTCCCACTGTCCCCAGAGAGGCCCTAACCCTTGGATGTCCTGCTTCAAACACACACAGCGGGACCTGTAAAAGGGCTCACTTCCAGTCCCAGTCCCCTCCAGACTCTTAAATCAGTCTTTGGATGGGCCCAGGACGCTTTTCACAAGATCTCCAAGTGATTTTTATGTAGCGTAGTTGGAGACTCAGATCAACCTGCCTGGCATGTTTGTGCTCGAAAGCCACCTGCAGTTTCATACTGATCAAGGGTGAACCACAGGCTACTCTGGTCTTCCCAAGGCAGAGTCAAGGATAAGCCCTAGTCAGCCGTGCGGCTTCCTGCGGAGTCTTGTTCTTCCAAGTGTTGGGTGAAGGACCTTGGCCTCTTTTGCCAACCAGAATATCCATCACCTCCTTGGCCCGTTTCCTGGACTGTAAACTCGGGCTATTGCTACTGCCCATCTCCCTCTTAGTTGTGGTGAGAATCAAATGAGGTCACCACAGACTCCTTACAACGGTCAAGGACCCTAACGATCATGCAGTCTACCCTGACCATTGAAGATGAGGAAACGGAGGCCCAGAGGGCCTGGGTACTTTCTCGGTCTTACATCGAAAGCAGCAGCAGGGCTGGAACTGGAAATCCAAGTTCCCTGACACCCCAGGACTGTGTCCACCATCCAGGCTGCCTCCTGGGTCTGGGAAAGCACCTTGAAGTGTGTTAGGGACTGTGCAGATGAACAGGGATTAACAGGGTATGCGGTGAGCCCATAGAGCCAGAAGGCTTCTCAGCCAGGAGTCCCCGGGACCTAGGGCAGCGCCACCAAGGGGCCATCCCCAGCGACCCCTCCATTGATGAGTCCTGCAGGAACCAGGTCATCTCCCCTCCCTTTTCTAAAAACACTCTTATCCAGGATTCTTACGATGACACTCAGCTAACACCAGGCTCTAGACTAGTATCCCAGGCTCCTCACCCTGCTCCCTAAAATCAGGCAACAACTGGACTGCTCATTATGAATTGCAGTAGGAATTTTCAAGTGGATTAACACAATCCCAAAATAAGCCCAGCCCCAATGATGCGATATGGGGCAGGCAAGTTCTAAGAGGGGAAATATGGCAGCGGCCACCTGGGCCGTGGGAATCGGGCAGCCTGGGGGGGTATCAGGTTCTAGGTCAGGGCCAGGCATAGAAATGGAGAACGGCTGTAAAGGATAAACGACTACCTTTCACAGTGGCCTTGACCTTTATTTCTCCCTTTTTCCTCATCCCTGGGACCCACCAAGTATAAGATTTCTGTTCATTTATTTTTAAAAGGCCAAATTGGATAGTTATCTATAAACATATTAATATTCAGATGGTGACCATTCATATCGACATGGAAATGCTATTGACTTGAGACCTTGTCAATTCTACTATTAGAAGGTGCCTTTGCATATTTTTCAATTAATAAACCATGAAAAATGTTACACTCAGAATGATCTAATTGTGCTTTTCAAAGAAAAGCAATTTTAAACTAGATGGACTCTGTTTTCTTTAATTAGGAGCCTTGCCATGGAGTTAAGTGAAGTAAAAATATTCAGTGTCGAAGGAAACAAAATCCACGTTGCAAAGCCAGCAAACCTAAAATCTACTTAAATTACACCATTCTCATCCAGGACGTGATCTGTGACTATAACTTGGGGCAGCGTGAAAGCGTCTTTCTGCCCCTCTCAGGTGTTACCAAAATCCACAACCTCCCTTCCCCGGGAATCCTTGGGGTCTGCAAAAAACACGAAGACGCTGGAAATGGTCCACCAAGTCCAGCTCCGACCAATTTTCAGGTCTTTGCCTGGGGGCTTAAGCATCACGATTGGTTTCTCTCCTCCTGCCCAGGGCCTGCAGTACATGGAGCTCATCCCGAAGGAGAAGCAACCGGTGACGGGCACCGAGGGTGCATATTACCGCCGCCGCCAGCTCATGCACCAGCTCCCCATCTACGACCAGGACCCCTCTCGCTGCCGCGGACTTTTGGAGAACGAGCTGAAACTCATGGAAGAATTTGTCAAGCAGTATAAGAGCGAAGCCCTCGGCGTGGGAGAAGTGGCCCTCCCTGGGCAGGGCGGCTTGCCCAAGGAGGAGGGGAAGCAGCAGGAAAAGCCAGAGGGCGCAGAGCCCACCGCCCCAACCACCAATGGCAGCCTCGGTGACCCGGCCAAAGAATACGTAAGTCTCTCCCAGGCCTCCAGGCTGCTGCATCTGCCCAGGCCAGGGCGGTGTGGTCAGGCCCCCAGCTCCGGGCTTCTTCCCCGCATTCATGCCCTCGTTTTTTCATTCGTGCCTTTACCAGCTATTTGTTGCTCATTTACTCGGTGCCAGGCATGGCCCCTGGAAAATAATACAAGGTCACGGCCCTCAAGGGGCTCCCCATCCAGTGGAGGTCACAGACAGCCCAACTGTCGCAGCTTAGAGAGATGGCATCTAAGGCTGCTTAGGGTGTGGGTAGGCTTGGGTTAGGAGCTGAGGCCCCAGCTGGCTTCGGAAGAACTAGGAGTCACCCCGGCCTTTGGGCTTTGAGGGGAAGACCTGTGCTACCCTAAAGAAATGAGCATAGGTAAAAAAAAAAAAGCCCTAAGTTCCAGAGAGCATGGCATAGTCAGACGATGCGGTGAAGTCCCATGGAACTGAAAGCATGGTGAGCCGAAGGGAGGCTGGACACGAGGCTGGCAAAGTCAGCCATCCAAGAGTCAGGTCATCCATCCATTTATCACTCAAGTATTGATCAACCTGCACTGTCTGCCAAGCCCAGGAAATCAAACAAGCAGAGGACATTGTCCCCACGTTGGAGAAGGCCGTGGACTTCGGGCTTCGCTCTGAGGGCCATGGGAGCTATGGCAGGCTTTCTGTGGGAAGTATCATGGGATCTGAGCCATGCTTCCGAAAGTTCCCTCTAGTAGGACTATGGATGATATGCGGTGGGGGGTGAGCCACTGTTTCAGAAAACGCAAAGGAGGGGCCAGGGTCTGAGCAGTGTAAGCCTCAGAGACGGGTTTATCTAAACTGTCCCCACGAGATGAAAGCACTAGCTTGAGACTGGTGCCACATGGGACCCGTGTTTGCTGCGTTTCATGGCCCCATCAGCCAAGTGGGCTCATGCTTTTATTTGACATTGGGAGACAGAGGTCGCAATACAGGAGGACTTCAAGAAAATTACCTGCCTTGCTGGGAACAGGCTGAGCCAGACATCCCAGAGGAATGCCAGCCCAAACAATGCTGTCACTACATCCAGAGAGGGCTAGCCTCTTTCTTCCCTGCGGTGACTCAGACTTGTCCCAAACTCGCATCCTGCATCTCCAACCCCCATTTGGGATCTTGCCATCCAGTGAATTAGGGCCTCACCCTTGTTTGTCTGAAAACTCTAAGACCAAAGAACACAACTTATTTTCTCTACCACAGATTTGGCAATGATGTTGAAAAGACCCATTTCTCAGGAAGAATACATGTCCCAGGGACTTTTAACAAAATTAGATCCAGTGACCATGTTTTATAAACTAGTCTCCTCCCCAGCCCTGCCTTCTCTCCACCCTCAAATAGCTGTCTGTCCTTAAAGCATAAAGACGGTGTAAATCTAAGTTGGAAAGCCACTTCTTTAAGTCGTTGTGACATTTTCCAGTTGCCGTTCCCAAGAGAGAGATGCCGATCTGAGAACGTATTTTACCCTTGACCCAGACCCACGTCTTGTTCGGTGTGGAAGGAGGGCAAAGGTGGCAAACGCAGGGCAAAAATGAGATCCCACCTCCCTGCCTACAGTCAATTTCAGGAAAGAGTGCTGGCACTTAGGAAGCTTTTAAATAAAACCAAACAGTCAGTGGCAAATTCCACAGTCAGAAAATAAGGTGAGGACTCCAGAGGACACCAGTATTGATTGGCCTGGGGCTGGCTGGGGAAGACCGCCTTCTCCTGCCTTACCTGAACCCCAGTCTAAATTCAGTAATTATGTACTTCGTGGCTTCGTGTCTGTCACCCCCTCTAGATGCCGAGGTACTGTCCTATGCATCTTTACATCTGCAGCAGGTGCCTTCGGTAGAGCTAGTAGGTGCTCAATAAATATGCAATCCATGAATGAATAAATGAATGTTTGAACAAATTGATCCCGGAAAGATGGGGCCAATTTGGATGGCCGTTTTGCCTAGGAGGGATGATAAGATCTCCAGGTCACATTTATTCAGCACCTGCTCTGTGCCAAATAGTGTGTTCACCCTTTCAGGGTCTTTTTTTTTTAATTCACACAGTTGCCTGGTGGGGCGAATTCCACGAACCCCATTTGGCAGATGAGGAATCAGAGATTCATAGGTGCTAGGTAACTTTTCTGAGGCCCCACAGTTTCTAAGCAGAAAAACGTGGATCCAGTACTTTTCAGAGTTACAAAACCCTGCTTATTGTCTGTTTCAGGATGCTCGTATTTAATTCCCTCTTTGTCTCCTTGGAGCCAGGGAGCAAATCCTATAAAGGTAACTGGATAGCCTGCCACGCTACAGACCATGTGTCCCCAGCAACCCCGCTGTCAGGGGCAGACACGGGCTGTACTCCCTGCACTGCTCAGCTGTACCCCAGGGAGTGGGCATGGGTGCTGGCCCTCCTGGGCACTGGATTCTTCTTGCTTCTCCTACAAGAGCAGTGTAGGGCAGTTACCAGAGCCAAGAGTCAGTGTAAACTCTGAGTTTTGCTCCCCTGATGAGGGCAATGGACTTTGCTAGAAGTGGTTAGGGCATTCAACTTAAGAACCCAGGTATGGGAAGGAAATTGTAGGACTCCCCACAACACCCCAAATCCAAACAGAGATTGATGAACGCAACGGAGGCAGAAAGAAGGACAGGTAAAGCTGTTATACTGGAACTATATTGGTAACACCCTCTATATTAGGATTTATCACTCTGCTAGTGATCATTATTATTGTTAACAGCTCCAATGTAATGGGTGTTGCTGTGGACCAAGGGCCAAGCACTGCAGTATCTGATTTCAAGCTCCTAACCACCCAGAGGCATGAAAAAAGTCTGTGGGATCTGAACCAACCTCTGTCAGACCTCTGGTCTATTGTCTCTGTTTCCCAAATCTTATTCCTCACAAAGCTAATGGACACGATGCCATAAAACTGTCGTGTGGCCATGTAAGTTTGGGAGACATTAGAGTGAACAAAACTAAACGGGTTTCTTTACGGCAGGGCTTCTCAGAGCTTTTAGTAGGCTACAGCAGTGGTTCTCTAATGGGTACCCAGCTTGATGCTGACGATGGTCTGGGGGCCACACTTTGAGCACCACCGGTAAAGGGTGTTAAAAATTACCTTACATATTAGCTCAGCAAAAATTATGTCACCAATTTGGTCTATGGCGAGGGTCCAGGAGATGATAACCCAGGCATTTTCTAGATTTATTTGGCCTCCTGGCTTAGGGAATCTGCCTTTGAGAACACTGCTCAGCACTCTCACATTCTCTGAATTCTGGAAACACAGGCACAGAGTCTAACACATTGCTTTAAACCCAACCCCAGCCACCTGTGTCCTTGACACGCAGCATTCCGAGACCATGCCTCTATGCTGTGTACAGCCTGCACTGGAGGGCAGCTCTCCTGTGAGCTCACTTGGCTCCACCATGCAGCCTGTTGCAGTCATGTCCTTCTCCAGAGACCTTGGGAGGGGCTCAGACTGGGGCAAGCAGGGTCAGGCTGCCGAGCCCTCCACCAAACTGTCCTCAGAGGAAAGTGTTATCCAGACCAGAGGAAGATTATTGCCAAAAGCCTTTTCCAACTCGCCTGTGTGGAATTCCCACCCACAGGCTGAGTTCTCAGAGAAGCTAGATAACAGCCAGCCAGCCGGTTTGCGGGCGGCGGTGGGGGGTTGGGAACAGTGCCGTCTCAACATGACCCATCCTAGTGGCCAGGGCTGTCTAGTTATGCGGATCTGAGCATAGTTAGCCGATCCGCACCCTGCCCCCAGCTTTCAGCTTCCAGGCCTTTAGACAGGCCCCCTTGACAGGACAGGGAGACCTAAAATTAGCTGTGGCACACCTGAGAATGAACCCAAGAGCTGTGGCTGCCACGCCGACTGCCCACATCGACTTCCAGTCCTCTGAAAGTGTTATTAGTACATGAAGGTTAGGAGAGGCAGGACACCATGAATAATACCT
Organism: Hipposideros armiger; assembly: GCF_001890085.2. Taxonomy (NCBI): domain Eukaryota; kingdom Metazoa; phylum Chordata; class Mammalia; order Chiroptera; family Hipposideridae; genus Hipposideros; species Hipposideros armiger. The sequence continues at coordinate 2,773,448 of NW_017731502.1, read as the reverse complement.
TCAGCATAATCCCTCTTCATGAGGAAACACCATGGCAGAAAAATTCCAGATACGAAGTCATTTCTTGTCCCTCCCAAAGCATGTCCTTTAAATCAGTGAGGCCAATGAAAAGCCCAAAATATTTAGCCTCCCTTTCTTGCCCTCACTTGTCCCACTGTGTGTGCGTGGAGGGGAGGGAACTGTTCCTGTACAGCAGGCCCACTCAGCTCTTTGAATCCCACTAACAACCAGCAAGAGAGGGTGGGGTTGTTATGCCCATTTCACAGATGTGGAGCCTGAGGCACGGGGGGGGGGGGTTAACTTGCTGATGAGGTGGCACTGGGATTCCATCCCAGGTCCTTCTGTGTCATAGTCCTGTGGAATCTAAGCAGTCCTGGGCGGGACCCAGCAGGGTGGGTACAACAGCGCAAGGGGGTGTGTATTTAGGTTTGCTAGGGTGAATGGCAGTGTTTGGAGTAACTCACAGCCCAGCACAGTGGAGACTTTGGGGGGGGGGGCTCGTCTTAGTGCCAAGAACAACTGAAGGATTTGCCTGCCCCACCCCAGTCCCATCCACTATGGGTCCTGGGGGCTTCGAAGGTTTCTGTGGCAAAGGAACTGCCAACTCCAGCAACCTGGACTCTTTCACACGAGAGTGATGGAGCCCCAGACCCACCTTCCAGGCCCTCCGCTCCCCACCTTTTCCACCTGGATGGAACCCTGGGGCAATGCCCTTAGTGCTCTGATTGTTAATGTCTCCACCAAACCACCTCCCTGCGTTCAGAGAGCTTACTGGATATTCTCTCAGAAGCTAAGTATACAGATTTCCTGGCCATGGTCATTTTGCCCAGGCATTTCCGCCCTTCCCTACACCCCAAACTTGTAACTGAAGAAAGGAGAAAGAATGCCAGAACATATCATTTAATGGAATCTCCACGCTTTAGTATTGATCATTCCTGCCGGGACCCCCCACCCCCCAGCCCAACCCCTTCCCCCCACCATTCCCTTTTTCAGGTCAAGTGATGGCACCAAAGAGAGTGACTAGGAGAAGGAGAATAGATCAACAGAAGTAATGACATTCCTTGAGTCTTAAAGATTTGTTAATCTGGTCCCAAATTACCATGTGCCCCGCTCCCCCGTCGCCCCATAAGAATGCACGGAGGAGGGACTGGAGACCAGGGTCCCCACCCTCCCACTGAGATCTGCCTCTCAGATGGAAACTTACAGCAGCTGGCGGCTCAGCCCTGCTCCAGCCCCAACAAGAGACATATTTGTGGGCAAGGGACTTCCAAACCTTTGTCCAAGCAGATGTTTGGCTTGTGGGCTCGGCAGGCTGGCTTTCCTGCCCGCCCTTCCCTGGGAATTTGAAACCCCAGCCCCACACCCACGCCCTGTGCCCGGCTAAGCTGGAGGACAGGAGGTAAGAGGCTCAGAGAAGCAGCCCCGAAAAACCACCCCAGTTACCAGGCTTCTCTGCATCTGCCTCCCTCCTTCTTTACGGTGGAAATATTTTAATAACATTAAAGGAGATTTTTTTCCACAGAAAATTCCCTTTATCCCACTTTTTACACTATAAATACTTTTCCACGTTGCCACATAGGCCTCACAAGCATCTTTCTTTCTTTTTTTTTTCTGGCTGAAGTAGACTGCATAATATTCCATTGACTAAAACAGGGATTGGCAAGCTTTTACTGTAAAAGGAAGACAGTGAATACTTTCGGCTTTGCAGCCATGCGCTCTCAGTCACAGCTACTCACCTCTGTCCTTGTGGCTCTAACGCAGCCGCAGACAGTGTCTAAACAGATGACCATGGCTCCGTTCCAATAAACTTTATTTGCAGACACAGGCAGTGGGCTGGATTTAGCCCATGGATGTAGTTTGCTGACCCCCCGAGCTAGAAGAACCATAAGAAATAGTTTTAGCTTTTTATGAATTACTTGGGTTTTATTAAATTTTATTTTGCTATTATAGGTTAATGGATGATGGGGATGATGATGGGGATGATGATGTCATCTGCCATTCACTGACCACCTCGGTTGTGCCAGGTTCTAGCCAGTGGCTTCACATTGTCATTTTATTTAATTCTAAGATTTATATTCTAAGGTACGAGGTCTGACAATTATGTTTGCGAACTTATTGCCACGATGTTGCTAATCTTTTCTGATATCAGAGAGATTACTCATTAGGAATTTGTACCAACTGGACAAACAGTTAACCAGGTTTACTATTTGGAAGTGCTGAAAAGGCCGCATGAAAAAGGTAGACAACCTGAACTTTTCGCCAACAATTCATGGCTCTTGCATCACGACAATGCACCAGCTCACACGGCACTGTCTATGAGAGAGCTTTTAGCCAGTAAACAAATATATTGGAGCGCCTTCCTGACTCACCTGATCTGGTCCCCGATGACTTCTTGCTTTACCCGAAGATAAAGGAAATATTGAAAGGAAGACATTTTGATGACATTCGGGACAACAAGAGTAATCCAATGGCAGCTCTGATGGCCATTCCAAAAAAAGAGTTCCAAAATTGCTTTGAAGGGTGGACTAGGTGCTGGCGTTGGTGCATAGCTTCCCAAGGGGAGTACTTCGAAGGTGACCATAATGATATTTAGCAATGAGGTATGTAGCACTTTTTCTAGAATGAGTTTGCGAATTTAATTGTCAGACCTCATATATTACCCCCCCCCCACCTTTTTAAAGGCTAGGACGTGAAGAGAAGGCTTTAGCAAAGTTAGACAGTGTTTTCAAACTTCAGGTCACAACCTTTCAGTGGATAGTAAATCCTTTTAGTGAATTACAATGAGAATTTCTTTTTATTTTAAAAAAAAAACCAAAACAGTGCTTTAAGGGTAGTAAATATTTTTCTGGAACTCTTTTGTCTCAGGGGTATGTGTGTATGTGTACATGTGTCTGTGTGCTAGGTCAGGCCATAAAATGAATTTCCTGGTCTGAGCCACAAACAAAACAAAAAAAAATGGAGAAAACAGAGTTAAGGAAATTGTCTAGTCATCTAGCTGGTGAATGATTAAGCCAGAACTGGACTCAGGCCTGCCTCGCCTCAAGCCCCACGAAGACTCCAAATAATAGACGTTCCCATTGCCAAAGCCCCGTGCTAGAGGCACCGGGTGAGACCGTTGCCCAGCAATGACCAAATGTAAGGATTTTCCTTACTCAGCAGCCTCCTGTTCCAGAAAGTCAGTCATTGGCCACATACTACACAGAGCTGGATTCGAGAACACCCCAGATTGACGTTCTCGCTCACAAGTGTAGCACTTATGAAAACTTCCTTTCTCCACCTTCCCCCTTCACCAGATACCCAGTGAGACTGATTCAGTTAGAAATGCCTAACATTTTACCTCGCATGACTGAGAGCCCCATATTGGATAGCTTGCCCCAAGAAGAACCACGAGGCGAAGTGGTTGGCCAACAGTGCCCTCCACATGTAAAGCATTTCCCACGAGCCAGAGCCTGCCACATGGTTCAGATGGGGAAACTGAGGCACAGAGAAGTGGGTGACTTGTCTGACCAGTGACGAGGCCACGGTCTAGCCCTCCTTCCAAAGGCCGTGGCCCTAACCATTGGCCACACTGCCCATCCTGCACCATCGGGAGCCTCAGGGAGATGACAGTGTGGGGGAACAGGACTCAAGAGGCTAAGGATACCAGAAATGACACTGGGCCAGAAAAGAAAAGAAAAAAAAAAAAAAAAGAAGAACTCTGGAATACATAGGCTGCAAAAGCAAAGATGGTGAATAATCACCATAAGAGGGAATGAAGAGTTGCTGTTTATAAATAAATTGAGTATTTGTATTGGAAAGAACCCAGCGCCTTAATTCAAGGCCCTTGTGTTAATATTTACTGTATTGTAATAGTGAGATTTTCACAAGGCACTCTGGGTTTAGACTGGGTAGGCCTTTGGATAAGAGCCTTCCAGAAGAGACAACAGGATTGGGACAGAACTTCTGGCAACCCTGAAGGAGAGATTATTGCTGCTTTAGAGGGTTCTCCATATCTGCTGATCCCTCTCTGAAGGCCAACACGGCTCAGTCCTTCGAGACAGCTCTTTGGCTGTGTAACCCTTGGCCACTGTCCTTAATTTGCTGTTGCCTAAAACACTCTGTGTCTTGATGACTTCCATTTCAGAAGTCTTTTATAATTCCACATACCCACATTGGATCTTCCAGTTACCTAATGCTGTTTATCCAACCACTCCAAGAGGTAGAGGCTTAAAACAGTGACATCTGTTTTGCTCACAAATCAGCAATTTGGGCAGGGCTCCATGGGGATATCTTATCTCTGTTCACGTGGCATCATTTGGAGCAGCTCGCAGGCTGGGGGCTGGATCCTTCTGAGGCTCCTTCACTCACATGCCTGGGCTTATTGCTAGGAAGACACAAACGGCCTGGGCTGGACCAGCACGAGCTTCTGTGCATTTTCTCTGCTTGGCTGTCCTAGCATAGAGGCCTCAGGACTTCCTGCCTGCCTGCCCAGGGCCAGGGTGCATGTACTGAGAGAAGGAGCACAGTGGAAGCTGTGTTGTCTTTTATGACCTTCCTCAGGGACCTATAGCATCCCTTCTATTCCATAGAAGCAAGTCGTTAAGATGGGATCACATTCAAAGGAAAGCACTTAGATACCCCACTGATTGGAGGAAGATCCAAAAATTTGCAACATCATTTCCACACACTGAGGGAACTCCAACCCTGCAGGTTCTTAGCATCATTTAGATAGCTGAATCTAAAACGTTCCTCAGCTTTCTCAAAGCAAGTGTTTGTATAGAATATAAAGGCCCAAAGTACAGAATTTCCAAACTCTTTCATTTAGAACCTTTTCATTAAGACTCCCTCACCATTTGAATGGGGAAAGGGCCAGACTTCAGCGGCACAGAGAGAAGCTTCACATTTGTTCTACCTATGACAGGTCTTTGCCTCACCTCCTCCCCCCAGGGCGAAATAGTCTACAAACTACGTTATAGGGCAAATGTTGGAAAGATTCTCATAAGCAAGTTCTGAATTTAGATAGTTGTGAGTATGAATAAGAACCAACTGCTGTGCTAATGATAAATGTTCTTCTCTATGCCTTTTAACATAGTCCCAAAGGTCTGCTTAACCACACCGTCTCCTTCACAGGCGAAGGAGCCCAAGAATGACCACATTGGGCTTTCTTTTAAATAGTCTAGAATTTAAGCATCCCAGAAATTCCAATTGGCTTTTGCTGTAACCAAATCAAATTGGTGATATCATTTTTGCTGAGCTTGTATATAAGGTCATTGTTAAACACTCTATGACAGTGGTTCTCAAAGTGTGCTCTCCTGACCCTACCAGTACGTATCCCTTGGGAACCTGCAAATTCCTGTGCCCCATCCCAGACCTACTGAACCAGACGCTCTGAGGGTAGGGCCCAGCAGTCTGTTTCAGGGGATGCTGGGGCAGAATCAACTCTGTGAATCACTGTCTTAGAGGAAGTGGAATTGGAAAGGGAGAGGAGTAGGCCTGCCAAGCCAGGCACTGATTGTAGCTGGGGCTGAGGTAGTGACAGACAATGAAACTCGCACAACTCACTGCCAACCTACCCAGGTCCCAGCGTGACAGAAAGGAACCCCAGGCCTCCAAACCAAATGCAGATCCTGCCTTTAACATGTCTTTGTCACCTGGGGAAAGTTGTTGAACTCCTGAGTCTCAAGTTTCTCATCTATAAGGAGGGCTGGGGTAGAGAATACCAGGAGGTTTTAGCTAATGTTATTGAGCCCTTATAAAGGCCATTAACTCTATTATCTCATTTAATCCATGCAACAACCCTATGATGTTGTCAGTATTATTATTAGTATGCCCATTTGACAGGGGGAAAAAATCTAAAGCACAGAGAGGTTGGGTAACTTACCTAAGGTCACACAGCTAGCCCCGCTCTCAATCATCCACTGCAATTTTGAAATTGTAAACCTCAGTACCAAGGATTGTAGGAGAATAAGTTTGTGCAGAGAAAAGCCGGGCCAGGGTCATAGGACCCAAACAGGCTAGGGATTTTGACACCTGGTTGCCAGCCTGCCCCTGGTGGCTGAGAGGCCACGGGGCTGACAGAGCCAGCACACTTTCAGATCTATCATTCTTTGAGAGGACAGGGAAAGGGGCACAGAAAATGGGTTGGAGGCAAGAAGAGGAAATGAGTTTCTGATACATGTTGACAGGGCTCATTACCCAGACATCTTGTTTTCATAAAATGGCAGCAACACTGTTTACTTAAAAGGGTTGGCTACTGGTAGTAACAGGCCCAGAGCCAGGAATTCTGGGGAAACAATGAGGGGAGAGACACGCCTCAGCGAGGCCCTTGACAAAGGACTTGCAGAGAGCTGAGACATTGAGGCCAAGCGCTGTGAGCACGAATCTCTTCCATCCTCCACGCAGCCGCCAGAATTAACTTCCTACAATGCAAACCAGGACACCGCACTCTTCACCTTAAGAACCAGTAATGGCTCCCCATTACTTCCAGAAGGAAACCCTAACCTCTAACCTGGATTCAAAGCCACCCATGATCACTTCCAAACTGCCTTTCTGACCTCACATCCCCCTGTATCCTCCCATGGGTCGAGGGGGCCTACCGCCAGACACACCCAGACACATTTCTACCCCTCTCCCTTTCCTACTTGCATGTTAAGCAAACATCTGGAAATGTGGAGTTGGGAGCCCCACTGATGTATCATGGTGATAACTGACCAGGTGTGGTGGATTGACAGTAAGTCCCTCTGTGTGGGAGGAAAAGGACTGGACGTTTCATTCCATGAAATTTGGAAAGCCAGACAGACAGAAAACTCGCTTGGTTCTCAAACAGCCCTTGCCAAATAGTTTACACGAACCAGGTATGCGGAAGAGATGGGGGGGGCGGGGGGGGGGGGAAATGCTGACTCATCACTTATTTTTTGGTTCAAACCCTTTAATGAGTTCCAGGGACTCAGTCATGTGCAGAGAGGCATGGGACTTTTGCCATTTATTCTTGTGGGCATAATTGAAACCACGAATCTACCATGTTCTAAGGAACATCATCAGGCAGTTAGGTTCAATTAAGCAAACACATTCTTTCTTTAGACATTCATTCAACAGCCACTATGCTTAGGGACTACTATCAGTATGTGGACATTCTTTGTCACTTGGTTTTCTTTCCCCAGTTTTCACCATCTTAATTTTTATTTCCTCTTCATATATAGGAGTATATTAAGTACGTAATTAAAGTATTTCAATTAAGTCCACTACGTGTTTAGGCTCTTAACATATGCCTACTCATCTTTACATGGCAAAACAATAACTGTTTTGATTTGTGCTGACACATAATTGGTAATTGGTGCTTTAAGATGGAGTTCTCATCTAAAGCCAGGTAGCAAATATTTCAGGGGTGTGGGCCAAGAGCCAAAATGAATGATATCATATTGGTACTTTATGTAACAAGAGAGAAAACAAATTTTCACAACTTTGTTATTTTTATTTTGTCTTTTATTTATTTTTAAATTTCTTATTATTTTTTATTGTATTCAAAATAGAGGAGACCCTTGAATAATAAGGATTTAAACTGCATGGGTCCCCTGCAGTTTAAACCCATGTTGTTCAAGGGTCAATTGTATAACAATATCATTAAGCACAAGTTTTTGTGATACAGGTTGTGTTAGTCAGTTTGGGCTGCCAGAACTGGGAACTGAGAATACCATAGACTGGTTGGCTTAAGCAACAGAAATTTATTTTTTCACAGTTCTGGAGGCTGGAAGCCAAGATCAAGGTGCTGGCAGGGTTGGTTTTCGGTGAGGCCCCTATTCCTGTATTTCAGATGGCCACCCTTTCCCTGTGTCCTCACATGGTCTTTCCTCTATGTACACGCAGGGAGAGAGAGAGAGAGAGAAAGAAAATTGCTTGATCTCTGGTCTCTCTTCTTATAAAGACGCCAGTTCTGTCTGATTAGGGCCCCGCCTTTACCACCTCATTTAACTTTAGTTACCTCCTCAAAGGCCCTATCTCTAAATACAGTCACATTATGGTTAGGGCCTCAACATATGAATTTGGGGGAGTCACAATTTAATGTATAACACAGGTTTGCTAATGAGCAAAATGGAATTATTTTTTGGGAGAAAACATTTCACTGAATTGGAATTCAAATGTAAAGGCCATTCTCAGCTGGTGGGCCCTATAAGAACAGGCCGTGGCTGGGTTCGGCCACAGCCATAGTTTGCCAACGCCTGATTGAAAGGCCACATGGTCTAGTAGAATGAAACTTTGCTTTGGGGTCAGCCTCAGCCACTGTTTAAATCCCAGCTGTGCCTCCCATCAGCTGTACATTACTGAGCAGTCTCTGAATCTCTCTGAACCTCACTTTTGCCATATCTTGGGGGAAATAATGATTTCCCTAAAAGGGAGATAACGAGAAGGGGAAGTAACTCTCTAAGGTTTTAGTCAGGGGTATTAGAAATGCGTGCAAGATCCTGAGCAGAGTGCTAGGTGTCGACCTGCCCTAAGGAAATGATAGCTACCGCTATCATCATCATCATCATCATCATCATGTTTTGAGTGTAGGAGATTATGCCAAAATGACTCAAAAGATTTTATGGACTGAGCATGTACTCTGAGTAGGATGTGATGAGGATGACAATTTAACTCCTTGTGGTTTTCCTCCCAGTTTAATCATGATAATAACATCATATAAATCCCATTTGAGGGATATTCTACAAAATATCTGAGCACTACTCCTCCAAACTGTCAGTCATCAAAAACAAGGAAAGTCTGAGAAACTGTCACAGCCAAGATGAGCCTAAGGACACATGACAACTAAATGTAATGTGGTTTCCTGGATGGAATCCTGGAACAATAAACGGACATTAGGTAAAATCTAAGAACATCTGAATAAAGTGTGGACTTTAATGAATAATAACATATCTATATTTTTAATTGTGACAAATATACCATATTAAGAACAGAGAAAACTGGGTATGGGATACATGAGAACTCTACTATCTTCTCAATTTTTGTGTTCTAGACTTTAAAATTTTTGGAAAATAATCATACATGGGTAAAAATCCATTCAAAATACAAGGTGGACCAACAGGTTTTTATGTAACAAGGATAAAAGGTTGATTGATATGGTTTCAAATTCCGCATTAACTTTTGAGAAACTACCACTTGAATTTTTATACAGAATCAAACAAAACTATAATTATCAGGGAAGTCTATTAAAATACTCCTCCTTTCCTTTTCCAACTTCACATCAGTGCAAGGCCAGATTGTCTTCATAGATTTCAAAGAAAACAACATAATGCAAAAGATGAAAAGCAAAAGCAGTTACAAGAACCCAGCAGTCCTCTATTGAGCCAGTCATTAAAGTGATTTTGCAAAAATGTAAAACAATGCCACTCTTCCATTATTATCCCGCTTTGTAGATGAGAAAACTGAGAAACAGAGAGGTATAGTAACTTGCTCAAGGTCACCCAGAAAGTAAAGAGACTGGAGTCAAAACTGAAACCTGTGTCACCACACTCTCCTGACTACCTTGTATCTTTGGGGTCCTCCTCCACCCTTCCAGGTCTGTGAGCTGTGCAAGGGAGTGGCCCCCGCCGATAGCCCCGTGGTCTACTCAGACAGGGCAGGCTACAACAAACAGTGGCATCCTACCTGCTTTGTGTGCGTCAAGTGCTCTGAGCCGCTGGTGGACCTCATCTACTTCTGGAAGGACGGTGCGCCCTGGTGTGGCCGCCATTACTGTGAGAGTGTCCGGCCCCGGTGCTCCGGCTGTGATGAGGTAAGAGCCGGTGGCAGGATGGTGGGATGGTACCCCATCTACTGTGGGAGAGGACTCAAAGGCCAAGGGGAGTGAGGCTTCATCGATGATGGGATCCACAGATGGGAAAACTGAGACTCTGGTCTCCCGCCATGCTCTCCGCCTCTGTTTGCTCCTCTGCAAAATGAGGCTGATAGTTGCCACCCATAAGGTTGTTGGGGGGTCATGCACAGAATGCCTTGGCCCTTAGTAAGTGCTCAGAAGAGCATCAGGGGGTAGGGTTTGCACCAGGAGGCAGGTTGCCTATGTTGAAATCTGACTCTGCGTCTATTAGCCGTGTGGTTACCTAACTCCTGTGACTCAGTCTTATTACTTATAAAATGGAAAGGATAACAGTGCCTATCCCATGGGGCTTCTAGGCAGATAAATGAGATACTACATGAAAATGCTTGGCATGGGCCTGACCAGGTGACTACTGTATGGGAGCTGCTGTTAGTCTTAGGATATAACATACATGATAATTATACAACATTAACGTAACACGATGCAATGCAGTAGCTAGACGTGCTATAAAGGGGTTCAACTCTCCAATATGGGTTAAGACTAGAGGAATTCTAAGGTATCTTAATAATAACAATAATAATTAAATGATAATAACTACCATCTGCATGCATTTGGTGACAGGAAACTCACTACCTTCAAACTCACTATCTTCACCTTCACCTTCACACATGAAGGCCTTCTTCACTTTAAGCCAATATCTGCCTCCTACTACTTCCCACCACTGGTCTCCATGAGAAGTTAAGGCCTCTCGCCTAATAACCCTGTCATCAGTGATATTAAAAAGGAAAAGGCCAGGGCCGACCGAGTGGCTAAGCTGGTTAAGAGTTGGCTTGGGAGCGCCAGCTCTGAGCAGCAGGGCTGCGGTTCGGATCCCACACTGAGGGCCAGTGACGCTCGCCCTCTACAGCTAAGATGATAAACAACAGCTCCACCTGGAGCTGGGCTGCTGTGAGTCGCCGGCGATGGCGTAGGCTGCAGTGGGGCTGCAGTGGGCTGCCGTGAGCTACGTGAGTTGGCTGGCAGCCGGCGTGAGCTACCGGGAGCCGCTGTGAGCAGCCGACCAATGACTGGGGACCGATTGCCTCACCCAGGAAGAGCGCAATGATCATACCAACATGGGCCAGTGAAGCGACATCCTCCACAACTAGACTGAAGAACAAAACAGCAATTTGTCTACCTGTCTGTTCCCCTTCCCTGATTCCCCAACGCTATTACCCTCCCCCCCAATTCCCCAATAAAATCTTTAAAAAAGGAAAAGGCCAGTCAGCAGGCCTGGCCCACAACCTCATTTTTGTGAGGACACCAGTACACTCACTGTAACGACACTCCATCCTTCATTAAGGGCTTACAAATGGGCCAGTAATTTGCTACACACTTTATATGTGATGTGCCGTTTGTATCTCCCAGCAATCCTTTATGGAGAACCATTATCTCCATTTTACATGTGAGAAAAGCGCAGCTCAGCGAGGTCAATGATATCCACCCCTTTACCACACACTTCATGTGTAGCAGCTCATAAAACCCTATGGGATAGATAGTATTTATATCCCCATTCTACAGATGTGGAAACTGAGACACAGGGCGATGAAGCAATTTGCCCTTAGTCATGAAGCTGTTTAATATTTAACTGAAACCTCATCCCTGGTTCCTGTTCAACCCCAAAAATCCAAAGGTGCAGTTAACCAGTATGCTATTCTTCTCTTTCTGAGCCTCGGGGCTTTCTCACCATATATAGTCCAAAGTGTCATTTTATTCCAAGCCTGAGTGACCCTGTGTGCTCTTGCTCTTGAAGGCTGGCCATTGGTAACTTAGCTATCATTAAGCCATCCTCACTGGGGTATGTAATCCCGTCTCAGGAGACAACTGGACTTTGCATTTAACCCAAAGAGTATCCCAGAGGCTAGTTAATGAAACCTGCTGATGGTGGAGGACTTTATTTTCCATCCAAGAAGCTAAGATGCGACCATGACCTTCACCAAGATGTCACATTTCTCCACTGAGGTATTTAAAGGCCTAAACAAGACTAGGGTAGGATGAACCACCATCCCAATACACAACTTGCCCCCAGTACACTGTGTCTCCAGGCTCATTTCCTCTGCTCTCCTCCCCAGATAATATTCTCAGAGGACTACCAGCGCGTGGAAGGCCTGGCCTGGCACCGAAAGCACTTTGTCTGCGAGGGCTGCGAGCAGCTGCTGAGTGGCCGGGCGTACATCGTCACCAAGGGTCAGCTTCTGTGCCCAACTTGTAGCAAGTCCAAACGCTCCTGAAGGGCTGCCTGGCCCATGGCCGGAATCCACGGGAGCCCACCGAGAAGGAAAGCCAGGTGTGCTGACGCCATCCTAAGGGTCTGACCCAACAGCCAGCAATCAACAAAAACCATGATTTTTTTTTTCCAGTGAGAATATATATACACATATATTCTAGGTTGGGAGGTGGTGGAGGCTTGAGGGTCAATCGTTTCAAAGACAGAAATGTTCTGAGAAGTCTTAGGATGGAGTTATTTTGTTTTTGTTGCTATTGTTCCCCAGCCACCAACTAAAGACACAATTGGCATCCTGCAAGGGATCTCTAGGAGGATTTTCCCAGAATGCAATTCTGCGTGATGAAATCCCATAGCTATAGAATGTGCGTGCTTTTTTGTGAGCATGGGAGCTCCTCCAGGATCAGGCTGGGATCCCAACGATTGTTTGTTGCCTCCTTTCAAATGGAATTTGAATTTTAAATAAAAACTTTTTTTTGGCATGATAAACATATCAATAAACATTTTATGCAGTCCACATATGCCTTTATCTAATTATTTACACCGGGAGAGTGATTTCACAGCATCCATGTAGCCTCATGACCCTGAATGCTGGTGCTGGCAGAGGCACTGTAAGAGCTGGTGTACCTGTTCATCGACTGCGTCTCACCAGATTTCTCTGGGGAGTGTAGGTCCTGGGACCATAATCCCCATCCCCAGTTTCAGGTACCCCCAGATCACTGATGGAAACATTATGTAACCTGTCATAGCGTACCAAAGAACAGACTCCTGGGAACTGATGAGCTGCTGGAAGAGCAGAGACCCGACTCAGCTGCCCTCAGAGCCCAGGCAGGTAATGAGTGAATCTCTCTGGGAGTAACACCAGGTAGAGTGTTGGGGAACAGCCAAACAGGGCCACCTAAGCTCAACCAATGGGTGGTACCACATGGGACGTGGTGACCAGTGTGGACAGACCTGAAGAAATATGGGAATTTTATGAGAAATCTCTCCTTTAAACGTCGCCAACTAAACATTGAATGAGCCAAACAGAATAGGTCTTTGGGCAAGATTTCCTGTCTTTCTATGGCCTCTCTGAGCATTTGCAGCCCCCAAATTAGCTTCCTTTCCACAATTTCTAAGAAAAGACATCTCTTTTTCTACTATGGATATAACGGCAAAAAAAGACATGAGTGCTAGAAGCCCACACTCTTGTCACCAATGGCCTTCTTTCTTTCTTAAACTTCCCATCTGTTGCCAAGTCTCTTAAATGTTACCACACAAATTTCACTATCGTCTCTTGCCTGCAATACTCTAATTCATGTGCTTTGCAAATTTGACCAAAGCTACTGCAACATCCTTCTAAGGTGCTTTTCTGCTTCCAGCCCCGCTCTACAGCCACACTCAGTTCCCCTGTCTTCTCAAAGGGAAGCTGTGGGTGTGTCATCTTCCTCACCTACCCTTCATGGCTCCCCGCCGCCTTACAAGTTAAGAACCAAGTTCTCACCCTGACATCTAAATCCTTCCAAAACTTGGTTTAGTAGTCTTTCTGGTCTTAGGACCCATTATTTTTCTAGATTTCTACTTCCCTATTTCTCCTGGACATTCAGAAACTCCCCACCCCCCATGCTTTTGCTGAGCTGGTTAGTTGAAGACCACTCCTTATGTTGAAATGCTAGCTGTTCTATAAGGTGCTTCTCAAGCATAGCCTGCTTCTCAGACCCTTCCCAGAAACACCAATGGAATATTCATTCATTCACTCATTCATTCGTTCATTCCACAGATATTCAGAGCACTACAGAGTTCCAATTCCCATGCTCAGTACAGGGGTACAGCACTCAAAGAAAAAACAGTGCCCCCTGTGGCCTGGATTTTATAGTCTGTAGGGGAGATGGGCAGATACTCCCACAGTCAGTGTAAAATTACAGCTACTGTGGATGCCAAAAAGGGAAGGTACATGTTGCCATAAAGTTGGGCCTATTAGGGGTGTCAGGAAAGTGACACTTAGAACTGATATCTAAAGTATGGGTGCACCTGAGTAGGCAAAGAGGAAAAGGACAATGGTTAAAGATGTATATGAGAATGGCATGGACCAGGCCCTGAGGCTGAAGCAGCACCAGTCTATCCAACACCTATTTACTGGTGGTAGAGATACGGTGGTGGCTATGGCCCATGCATGGGACTGAGAGAAAACTGGTGTAGCAGGAGCACAAGGAGTGATGGGGCATTAGATTAGCACTGAGACATTAGAAGCACTCTACCCTTGTGGGTGACAGAAAAGACTGGTTTGAGTTCCAGAAGCAATGGGGAGCCTTCAAAGAGTTTTAAGCAGGGGTTGGTGATGGCTAGACAGGGAGATGATCAAATACATGGTCTCTCCTCTGCTGAAACCCCAGCATGATGCCTAATTGATTCTGTCCTGATGACTTTGTCCACACCGTTGTGGGTGGGAGAGATGACCCACAACAGACCCCATTGGACACCACCCAGAGTGTGGTCCTGCCTTCCTATATCTCCTAATGACACCCCAGCCTTGCATTTGGAACACACGATTCATCCCTGACACTTCCTTTCCCATCTAATGGGTTGCTCAGTACAGTCCTTTCTCTCCCTTCATTTCTCCCTCCACCCCCGAGGTCATATTTCGCCTTGAACGTTTTCTGCCCAGACTGACAGCAGTCTCCTAGTGAGTCTCCCTGGCACGAACTCACCCTCACCCTCACAGCTCAGGTGAACTGCTCAGGAACACAGCCGAATCATGCACTCTCCTCTCAGAACTCTCAGGGGCTCGCTATTGCACACACACACAGGCTGAAGCTTCTTAGCCTTGCATTCAGGTTTCTGAATTTTCCTGGCCCCAATCCACCTTGCTCCCTGCTCCCCTTTCAGAAGCCAAATGAACAGCTTACAGGTCCCTGTATCCACCCCCCATGCCGTCCTCACCTCTGCGCCATTCCTCAGGCTGTTCCCTTCTCCTGGAGTTCCCCACACTGTGCTCAACTGCTGCCTCTTCCGTGGGGCGGCCATAGCTGAGTGGGATTCGGTGCCAGAAGTAGAAGGATGTATGCTTTAAAATGTTACAGTGTTAACTTGTACATGATTCATCCCCCTTGTCAGCAAGAAGAGCAGTCATGATTCCCATCACATCCATTCTCTATGAACACTTCCCTGGCCTCACCCTCTCCTCTGGGGTATTTTAGGCTCGCCTGTGCTGTAGCACTACCCCTGACTTACAGCGATCACTGCATTGATTCTACTGTGCTATAATTATTAGTTTGTGAAAGTCTCCCCTAAGAACTTTTTGAGAGGATAGGCTCATTATCTTTGCCTCTCCAATCCTAGTACAATGCCTAGCAACTGAATGAAAGAGCAAACTGCCTAGGGCTCTTGGATGATTCACTGCTGCTAATGGCACTGTATTCCCAAGTGACCTAAGCCAATATTAAAACTTCAGACTGAGGCAGACTCTGTTGTCCACCTACATGTTGCCATTCTCCACCCCTACTTCCATCTTCCTTGTGGGAAGAGCCCACATCCCATTCTGTAAGCTCACTTTCCCAGCCTCCCTTGCAGCTGGAGAAAGGACATGTGACCCAGTCCTGGCAAAAGGGGCTTCTCCATTGGAGAGATGCTTAGAAAAATTTTCTATCTTAATGAAAAGAGGTACTCTGGAGGAAATCGCCCTTCTTTCTTTTTCTTTTGATATAATTTTAAATTTACCCCCTCCCCCCAAAAAAAAGTTAGAAGAAGAGGACAAAGAACTTTACTTCTTGAACCATTTGAGGGTGTGGCTGGCACAATGCCTCGTTACTCCTGAATATTTTAGTGTGTAATTTTTACAAACAAGAACATTCTCCTACATCACCACAAACAACCACTAAAATCAGGAAGGAACATTTTATCAGCTAATCCTCAACTCTAATTCAAGGTTTACTAATTGCCCCAACAAGACTTTTTTATAACAAAAAGATCTGGTCCAGGATTATGCATTTCACTTAATTAGCTTGTCTCTTTAGTGTTCTTTAATTGGGAAGAGTTCCTCGTGCTTTCTTTGACATTTATGATCTTGACATTTTAGAAGATTAAAGGCTGCTTATTGAGTAGAATGTCCATCAAATTGGGTTTGTCTGGTATTCTTTCATAATTAGATTCAGGTTATGCATTTTTAGTAGGAATGCCATGGAAGTGATGCTGTTTTCTTTTCATCGTACCCTATCAGATGATACAAGATTTTCATGTGCTTCATTAGTGTTGATATTAATTTTAAACACTTATGTGAGATTTTTCCAATGTTGTTGCTTTTTTTCCCTTTGTATTTAATGAGTATTTTGCAGGAAGGTACTTTGGGACTATGTTAATACCCTGTTCCTCAAAATTCCACCCCCGGGATCTTAGTGTACATTGAGGCCTCTTGACTGAATTATTACTATGATAGTTGCCAAATATTGATTTCTCTAATTCAATCATTCCTTCAATGTTTATTAGCTAGCATTCTACCACAAGGAAAAGCTCTATCTTCTCCCTATTTTTATTTATTCATTTATTTATATCAGTTGGGAGTCTTAGATTTCTATTCTATCCACTTGTTTACCATCTATTACTATCATTATTCATTTTAGTGCTCAAATGTTCCACATTTGGCCAAAGAAAGCTCCATCAAGGTTGCTGGGTCCTTTAGACATGTCCCCAATACACTTTAAATACAATTTTACATTCCGTCGCCATAAGGCGTTCCTGGCTCATCTTGCATTTTCTTTACCCCAGCTTTGGAATCGGCCATTCCTTAAGGAGTTCCCTCTTCTTAAGCTGTGTGCTATTGAGTTCAAACTCCTGATGCCATCTTAGAACTTTGGAGAGACAAGTAAACCAAACCAATGAGCCAAGGATGATAGTGCTGAGAGTTAAACAGAGCTTAGGTCCCTCATATGTCATCGAGCCAGTGAACTCACCTCCAGGCTTCTTGTTACATGAGACAATTATTTCCTTATTCTTTATGCAGGGTGATACGTTTCCTCATTGTGTAATATATTTCCTCATCATGGAGTTTCTCATCAGTGGGGATCTTGTTAATTGTAGCCAAAAACAATGTGACTGATACCCAGATGTTTCTCATTTCAGCTTGGGTGAATTACACATTTCTGAAGCCATCATACTCCTTAGTTCATTTGGGTTTTTAATCAAGTCTGCCCCATGGGGACGCAAATCATAGTGGCATAAATACTTGACTCGCTGGGTTATCAGATTTTGGCTCCAAATGTTTGGCTTCAAATACGAGGAAGTTACACGAAAGACAAGACTGTGCATTGGCATATGTGACGGCCATTTACATGTCTCTGCCTTTGACAAGCCGAGATCAGAGATGATGATGTTGAAAGAATTGTTGAAAGAATTGCTCTTTTTTTCTCAACTGCTATTTGCATTCAGTCAGGTTCTACTAGTTTGAAACAAAATGATCTCTTGGTTTGATTCTATTCTGTGATAATAAAAACTGCCGGCATCAGCATAAAGTGTCTTTGGTCTGAGTTTGGGACAGCATGGGTTTTTGAACAGCCGAAAGGGTTTGGACTTGCAGACAGAAGAAGTAAGAGCCAGGACTCCCTTGTTACAAGTAAAGGAAGTCCGATTCAAACTAGTTTAACCCTGCTCCCCAAATTGGAGGGCATCCACGTTATAGAATTTACTTTCTAGTGAGAAAGTCCAAAAGAAGCACCCGCTTCAGGAACAACCGGTCCCAGTAGTTCAAATTGTGGAGTTAAGAATCTGCTTCCTTTCTCCATCTTTCATCTCTGTTTTCCTCAAGCAGGCTCATTCAGATTTTAGCAGACATGGCCACCACCAGCAGCTAGGGACACTTTTGCCCTTAGAGCTAGTGACCCCAATGAAAAGGAAGTGCTTCTTTTGGGGGCTTTCTGGGAATGACTTTGATTGGCCCAATGTGGGTCATGTGCCTATCTTTTGACCAATTAGTGTGCCCAGGTGGCTGGAGCACTATGATTGGCAGTACCTAGGTCATGATGCCAACCAGCCAACTTCTGATGGGGAGGAGAAAGGATTTGAAAAGACAGTCACACGCAAATCACACGAAACAGGCCGCTTTTGAAAAAGAGAGGCCCTGTGAGAGCTGGAGGTGGCAAAGAAAAGCCTTCTGGGCAAAGTGGAGCTGGCCCAGTCCCCCAAAGAGAGAGAGGGTGCCTAAAACTACAGGAGCAAAGCAGCAGTCAGAGAAATTGGACAAGAACTAACCCAAGGAATCTAGGCAACTAAGATTGTCCCAGGATTGGGGAGTGGAGGCTCCTGAGAGGCCTGCGAGGAGCTGCAACAAAGAGCGAGCATAGAAGCCAAGTCACAAAGCTCATCTTGAAGTAATTATCATGCCACTAAAAATCTCATTTGTCTTGATATTTTTTTAATTACTGGCAAGAAAAGACAAATGTTTTTAAAGGCCTAAATAAAATGGTATTCCCTAAAGGAAATGTCTAAAAAGTTTTACTGTGGCCCTTTCTGTTTAATTCTATGGAAGATGATGGGGACTTACTAAAATTGTTTTTAAGGGAAAAGTTTAATAAATGTGAAAGATGTGCTTCTACGAGTTCAAATATGGAAAGTTTTAAAATAGAAGAGTGACACAAGCTGCTAATGATCCCAATATGTTAGGTTATGCAGGCTGCTGGCACAGGTTCTGGTTTTTAATCAAATATATAAATTATGAAATATTGCTGCAAAGAATCACAAGCCTTTGCCCTACAAGGGAATGGCTTGTGCTGAGATTGACAGGAGAGCTCTGTGGAGTTCATCTTCGGCTGATAAGGGGAGAGGGGGCAGGAACAGACCAGCAGGCATCCTTGGCCACCACGCGGGACCATTTGTGCCAAAGCTGGATGGAAAGCCAAGTAGGAAGGTATTTGTCAGCGCAATACATTGCCTGTGTGGTCTCTCTCTGCAGGGGAGGTGTCTGTGATATCTTAGGCCAGGGCTTGCAAACTCTGAGTTCTGGTGCATGTTCCCACTTGAAAGGCCACCCTTCTGCCACTTGTGCTTCGAGGTTCTCAGCACCAGTGCTCTCTCTTCCAGGAAGCCCTTGCTGATTCCTCCAGATGCTCAGAGACTCAACCGATTATGTGATTAATTTGCGCCTTGACCAAATGTCAGACTCCATGGTTTGTCTTCCAAGCAATAGGCAATTCACTCACTCACTAGATCATTCTTTTATTCATTCACTCACCAGTACTTAACTCAGCACCTGCTATGCCCCAAGCATTGTGCTAGGCATTGGAAATACAATAGTGGAGAAAGGAAATATTCTTGTGCTGAAGGAGTTACAATCCATCAGAGGAGAGCAAGAAATAACAGACAATTATCTCCTCAGACCTGCCTGAGGCCCCGCAGAATTCCAGCTCACGTTCCTTCCCAAGATACCCCCAGCCTCCTAGCAAACAGGTTATTAGCATTCACGATCTTCCCACCTGGCTCACCAGACAGATCCAACACATCCGGCTGTGCAGCACCATCATGGACAGCGTGGGCTTTGGAGCCAGGGGCCTCAGTTCTAACCCTGACTCCACTGTGGTGCCTTGGATAGGCCATTTCACTTTGTTCCCAGGTTTTTCCATTATAAAATGGAGAGAGTAATAGTATTTCCCTTATAGGGTTGTTCTGAGGATTAAATGGATTTATGTATATTTAAAGAGTTGGAACAGCTCCTGGCACATAGTAAGTGTTCAATAAGTACCGGCTTTTATCATTATTGCTGCTGTTTGCATTACCAAACAGTGGACCGTGGCAGAAGATGGCTCAATTGCAACCTCCTGTAGTCTTGGAAACAGTGGGGTTGTTTTTTTTTTAAATGTGTTGTTTTAAAGTCCATCGGCAAACTTCCTTTCCTTATTCCTAATCTCTGAGACCTTCTGTAAATGCCCAAACATGAATGCCTACTGAGAGAGACATTTCAGCTTCCTGATACACACCCGCACACACAGGTGTGAATGTAGGTGCTGTAGGAGTCCAAACCGAGTCTCCCCAGAATGTGCCACCCTGGCAGGCAGGTTATTTTAAGCTGAAAGGAAAAGTCTGACAAACTTGGGAAGAGTTTTGTTTTGTTTTGACCTGCCTGAATGAATTCAGATAGAGAAACCTGCTTCTGGAAACGTAGCATGTTCACTTGAGCATATGTGAATTAAGTGGAGCGGGCAGGGAGGATTCAAACAAGTCTGTTAGACCCCTCCCACCCCCCTACCCCCACCCCATTGCTTCTGGGTAGCCAAGCAAGAATTGGTTTCCCATATATTTGCTTTTTCTCATCTACCTACGAATTGCCTACTTTCCCTTTGAAGTGCCAGACCCCTGCCTCCCTCTTCTTAGTCCAGAATGGCATATAAGCCTCAGCTGCCCAATGTAACCTCAGGTCTCATATTCTTATGGAATGCCCATATGTACATACATAATAAAAACATTTTCTCCTATTAATCTGTCTCATGTTAACCTGACTATTAGTCCAGCCAGAAGATTTTAGAAAGGTGAGAGGAATATTATTTTTTCCACCCCACAATACAATTTCTTTACAGGTCTACCTGCTATTTCAAAGCCAGGTGCTGTCTGCCTTGTATTCATGCCGTGTATGTATTAAGAATAGTGAGTGACGCTTAAACTCACAATGAGTCCCACAAAGTTTTAAAAGAGTACCTGGGAGTAGGCTGGGAAAACGTTATACGAATAAGACCATACATTTTACATCTCACCTACCTCACCCTAGGAGTAAAAACAACTCAGAAATTGAAATCCCCAAAGGCCTTCAGCTTGGAAAGTGGAGACAAGCATTTGCTACGAACATCACACCAGGAAGGTGATATTCTAGAGAAGTGCTTCTCAGACATCATATTGGTAAGAATCACCTGGGGAGCTTGTTAAAATGTGGGTTCTCATTCTGTAGGTCTGGGTTGGGGCCTGGGACTCTGCATTTCTAGCAAGCTCTGGGCACTGATGCTGCTATCTGAGGACCACACTTGGAGTCGCAAGAGTACAGTGTGTTAGAGTTTTAAAAGCTGGTTGGAGGCTAGGTAAGCCAACCCCTTGCCTGAGAAGTGGGGAAACTGAGGCCTGAGAGTAGAGTAGCTTTATCAGTGTCACATAGCAAGCTCAAGATAGAACCAAGGCCACAACCAAGGTCTCCTGACTTCCAGCCAACACCCTTTCTGGATCTGCTAACCAGGGGTGGCGTTCCAGTGCCTACAAGACCCAGGCAGCGAGATAAATGCATGAAGTAGTCCAGGTGCCAACAGGAGGGGCCAATCTACCTGTCCTGCTGCTTTTTACTTCACTTTTTAAAAGCCAGTAAAACATAACTAGAGGCTACGACGGGCCTGCAGGCAGCCAGGTTGCATCCCTGATAACCTTAGGGCAGGGTTCAGTAAACTTTTTCTGTAAAAAGCCAAATAGTAAATATTTTAGGATTAGCAGGCCACATATCCTCTGTTGCAACTACTCAGCTCTGCTTTTGTAGTGGGGAAGCGGCCACAGGCATTATGTAAACAGATAAGCATGGCTGAGTTCCAATAAAACTTTATTTACAAAATCAGGAGATGGGCTGGATCTGGCCAGTGGGCCATAGTTTGCTACCCACTGCGTTCGCTGGTTAGACAAACTGGGGGTGAGGGTGGGGGGAGGGGTGGTCTATATCTATACACACTGTGACTCATAAAGCAGTATTTTAAAAGTGCCACTTGTGTCTTTCCACATTCGTAATGTCATCTGTGAGTTTGTAGAAATGGAGGACAGGAGTTAACTATCGTGTTTCCACAGTTCCGAAGGACACATTCAATGAAAAATCGCGTTCCTAAAATGGGGATTCATCTTAGAGTTCAGACGTACATGTAATGGTGCTAGAACTTCTCCCTCCAGCCCCTTTAAAGCTGTTACTGAAGTGAATGGTGTGGGCAGGGAGCTAAAATCCACAGATACGGTGACAGCAGGCCTGTTGGAAACTCCTGTAAGGAAATCCGCCTCAGAGAGGAGCCTGGGTTAAGGCACAGTGTCCCCTGGCTCCTCAGTTCACAATGGGACAGGGTACGGCATGCTGAATTTCTAAGGCAGGGCAACCAGTGCTTTCCCAGCTCGGAGAAACCCAGGGCTCGTTCTGGTAAACGGGCTGGGTTCATTTAGGACCAGGGGTTGAAGTGTTTCGTTTCCGTTTAGAAGTTAAACTTCTCCCTCTCACCACCCACCACCCACCACCCACACCCCACTCTCACACAAGCGGTGTGCACACCAGCTATGTCCAGTGTAACTTCACCAAAGGGAACCAGGTCAGTAAGGGCTGAATTATCACGAATTCCAAATTAGCGTGCGGGTCTGAAAGAATGAGCCACGACTGTCCCTATACACACGTTTGTGAAAGAAAGCACTTTTGTAAATGGGAGGGTTGTTAAAACAGGGGCCTGGAAGAAAATGCCAAATAGGCGAGACCAGGGGTCGGCAAACTGCAGCTCACGCGCCACATGCGGCTCTTTGGGTGCATCCACGTGGCTCTGAAGTAAAATTGAAAATGAAAATAAAACTATCCTGGTTTCGTTTATAAAATTTTTAAAGGCTATTATCCACATGATGGTGATTTCATTTATTTTATAGCTCTCGAATGATTTTTAAATTGTTGTGAGGGACAGGATTGGCTCTTCCATCTCAAAAGTGTGCCGACCCCTGGTCTAGATGAAACAGCCACAGCCTAAAATGAAAACACCTTCTTTTGGAATGACTATACAACAGTTTCAATGGCTCCAGGGACACTTCTTTGAACTAGTGAGAAGCGGAACCGCTCAAGTCAGAAAATAGCTGACAGCCCACTGCTGGCCTGAGGAGGACAGTTTTCCTTTTGACTTTTATTTTTTCTTTCATATTCAGTCTCAAGTGCTTTCTGGGGGATACGCTTATTTGTTTTGGTTCAGGTTTCACTAGGCTGTCGATCTGCTAGTTAGAGTGAGGTCTTTTGCCCAAGTTGTGATTGCTTTCTAGTATCTTGCAGTGGGATCCCCCTTGTGAAAATGCACACATGGCCCTATTTATGGGCCACCGGTTTCATGTGGAGAGCGATTTGGGGATTCATGTTACTCTGGGGTCAGGGCACCGTTCGCTCTAAGAAACTTCTTTCTATCCGAAGTTTAGAGGCAAACCCAGTCCCGGTCAAAGGTTTTATGATACAATCTGGTGCTCTCCGTGCTAGGGCACTGTCCAAAAGGAAGGGAATAATAAGAAACAGAGCTGATGTGGATATTGTCTGTTCCATATATAATGCAGAATCAGAGCTCTTTTCTCCAGGGAGGGCTTTTCCCAAAAGGCTGTCAAACGCAGGCAACTGGACAGCGGTCTGAATGGTTATCCTATTGAGCACCTTAGAGATGCACGCAGCGTCAGGCTTCCCTTCTACAGGGAAGAAGGGGGGTTTCCATCCCTCATTAACTTGGAGCCAGACATCTGGTGGTTCTCTCTTTCTGCAAACACTGTAACTGCCGTGTTGCAGGAAAGGGTTTAGGAAGAGGAAAAATAGAAGACACTATACCCCAGCACCAAATTACCCATCGAAGGAGACAACCCCAGTTGTCCCTCAGAGAGAGGACCTTTCTGAGGATTCTGGAGACTAAGACACCATTCTGACTGTGCTTGCTGCACCCATCCTACGGCTGCTCTGGGACCTGGGCAGACTGCTGGCAGACCAGTGTAGGAAAGGAAAAAAATTTTCCCCTCTACACATCTTACGTTCATTGACTGGGGCCTGGGAATCAAACTCATAAAAGATGGATTTAAAAAAGAAAAAGAACAACGTTTTAGCTATGTGCCTATTATGTAATTTGCAGTCCACAAAGAAATATGTGGCTCTAGGGGATGACCAGATGCATGAGGCTTAGAGACCATCTTAGTCTAAACAACGAAGAAGGGTCTTGGGGGCTTCAGGATGGAAGGCAAGTTATGGGAAGGTGACCAGGAAAAGTACAGCAAACAAGGGTTGTTTAGTAGGATGTGTTAGGGAGAGTCAAGCCTGAACTGTCTTCATTGATGAGAGTTATTAAGAGTCCTCCTCTTCCTTTTACCAATCAGGAATACACCTTTATAAATAGAAATTTCCTTTTAAATGTGAATTTCCTTTTGTGCCTTGTTTTATTATCACAGCTTTTCCTGCACCTGCTGGTTCTCAATGGCCTTTAGTTCATTTTGGGGTGGTGTATTCTGGTACCCTTCATTAGTTTAGACTTTTTCTAGTCAGGGTCCTCTTTCAGCCAACCCAGGTCTCCCCAGTTCTACTTAGGGGGTTCTATCTATGAAACTGTGAGTGAAAAAGGGAGCCATATATGAAACCTGACAAGCTCAGGCAGGGCCCGCATGGCATGCCTTACAGACTCAGGGACCACTCAGGACGGTCTGATCATAAATTCCTGAATGCGCAGGCCATGGAGGTCAGTCATGTCCCAGGCCTATAGCTTCCTTAGCAAGGGTCAGTCTTTACCTTAAGTTGTTACTGTCCATTGTTCTCATGCATCTAGGATAATATACCTTTGAAATTTCAGCATAATTCTTTTTCTAGACACCTCAAAGCCATAACCACATACACCAGAGCATAAGACCACAGAACCCCTTTTTTAAAAAAATCTTGTTCCCTGCATACCATCTCTATGTGCTGTAGATGTTCATTATTAACTATCCTGTACCCACCAATGTAAAAGAAGCATGTGTCTCTCCATTTTACGTTTTATCCAATCCCAGGGATTTCTCTCCTCTTTGCTTTCTTCCACCCCCTTAATCTACCACCAACGGATTTCATGGAATCCTCCTTACATCTCCTCTTTTGATTCTAATGCATAAAATAAGTTGCAAAACTGCCATTCTCTGGAGCATTTTCTCAGCCCATTGAGATTTTGCTTCTGGCATATCCTCATAATTTTGGCCCAAATAAACCATTGTAAAACTTTTCTATAGACTGGACATTCTTTGGCTGAAAAAACAAGATGAGCACTGGCCTAGAAGGCAGAAAGCCTGAGCTCAGAACCGAGCTTTCTACTCAGGGCAAGTCATGAAACCTCGCTACACCTCAATACTTACCTCTATAGTGGGGACACACCATCCATCCTTCCCACCTCTCAGGATGGCTGCAGACCAAATGGGAGAGCAGATAGGAAAGGCTTGTGTAAATTAGAATGAGCCCTATGTACATATGGCCTCCTTATTGGATATCCCCAGAAGAAATATCGGCTTTCTCTTAATCTAGTTTGACATGAACATTCTTTTAGTAGCACCTAATGGGCTAATTTAGGCATGTTCGAACATGTTTTGAACTGTTCATGCCAAAGAAACTTTATACAGTCTCCTTGTATATGAAATCAATGAAGGTAGGGCTGCAAGAAACAGCAGGAAGAAGGCAGCTAGAGACCCACCCAATCAGCTTATGCCTCAAACGGATGGCAAGAGGCCGCCCCATAGACCCCAGACTCCCAGGAACCAGTGGAAAAAGTCTAGACCAGATCTCACCATAAGTCTCATCCCTGGCTGGTGACCGCTTCATAACCAGAGAGGTAGGAATAGAAACATCCTGTGTCCTCCCAGACTGCCCACCTGTCTCCTTCCAGAGGTTTCTTTAGGAGGGACATTAAGAGGGAAGAGAAGGCACCGCAGACAGTTTGACTGCATGGTTCAAAATCAGCGGGGCGGGAAAGGGGGTGTCATTGAGGGGAGAGGACTGCAAAAAGTCTAATGGCTGGAGATGAGATTGGACATTTGGGCAAAGGTTGTAAAGACCACATTTACTAATGCCCCTTCAAGTCCTGTCTAGCTCAGCCTTGCATCACACATGCCATAAGTGAAAACCATCACCTAAACTTTGTCCAAGCAACCCACATGGTGATGAACAGGGAGAGAACTAAGGGAAATTTGCCCCACACTTGTTTTTCTTAACTAACCACCAGTTGGCTCAGCATTTTGGCCCTTGAGCTGCCAGTTGCCAGGCTAGACTTCAGGATCTTCCAGGCAGAGGACTGGAGCCATGATGCCATACCAGGTGCTGATAGCAGGAAGGGAACCACTTTGTAAAGTGTCTGGAGCCAACCCAGGGGTGTCCCCCTCTGTCTGACATTGGGAGACACAGATCCTATACATGAAACACGACCGCAGCTTCCGGCCTCACATTACTGGTGAACACTTACTCGGTCCTGTTTTTCCCCAGAAACTGACAGACCCCACAACCCTTGGAAAAACAAGCTCAAAATCAACTGTGTTTGTTTCCTTGACTTCATCATCGTAGATTACCAGATATTCTGCATGGAGCAGAGGAAAATTTGACAGGGAAAACCTCAGGACACTTCAAGTAAGCAGGAATTATTGTCAATAATACGGCCTAGAAAGCATGTGCTGGGGGGCCCTCCTGTGGGCCCATGTTTTGCCTACATGCAAGTAGGTGTAATTAGTCTCCTTTTCGCAAATGAGGAAACTCTGGCTCAGGAAAGTTATGCCACAAACTCAGGGTCACTTGGCTGGCAGCAGGCAAATCAGGGTAGGTGTCACGGAATTTCCCAGATGGTAAAATGTGTTGCAGGAAACTGAGGCCCTGGGAAAATGTGACTTGCTCAAGACCACATGGCTAGGAAGTAGCAGATCTGGGATTGAAACCCAGTTTTCTTGGTTCCTGGTCACAAGATTACTCTACTTCTCTTAAGAATGGTAGCTTAAGAATTTAAGTCTAGGTTAATGAAGAATACCAGAATAAATATGCCTTTTTGGCACATGGATTATTTGGGGCTAAAGGCCATTGAGAATCGGCAGATGGAGGAATAGCTGCACTCTTAATTGTTTTCATACAGAAAAGAAATGGTAATTATGTGACATGATGGCAGTGTCAGCTAATGCTACAGGGGCAATCGTACTGTAATATATAAATATCAAATCAACATGTTGTACACCTTAAATTTACAAAAGTTATATGTCAATTACATCTCAATTAAAAAAATTTGTAAGTGGTGTAAGCAGCCCATGAAACAAGTAGCAATTATTAATGAGGCTGTCACTATTTTTGTTGTTATTTTTCTCATTTTTGACCAAAGTTCAGAGAATTTAATTGGGTAGGAAAGCAAAGGAGGGATTGTTTCCTTGACTGCATCATCGTAGATTACCAGATACCCAGCAAAACACATTTTTCTTGTTTTATTCTAATTCTTCACTTAGACTCTGCATGCAGAGCAATTTTTTTCTGGCTCTTGGTTTAAGAACACACAGAATCCTGCTCCCCCAATTAGTTTCATCCACACTGAGTCTATTCCCTGCTGGCTGATAGGATCCCTATGTTAGCCAGAATTTGACCGCAGCTCCATGAACCATGAGAGACAAATATAACCACCGTTCTCCCAGAATCCACACTAAAATCCTGACTAGCCATAGGAAATCGTTCTGAGCCATATACTCTAACCAGAAAGCATAACAGGAGGCAGCAGCAGCAAAACAGCCCAAGATCCCAGCCCAGATGCAATGCACATGCCCAAGGTCTCCACTCTTCTTCTCCATGACCGGTTCCCCATACGCTGACTTTACATGCATCAGCTCATGTCAATTCCTATTTATAGCCTGTGAAGGCTCCCCATAGAATAAAACCCAGACTCTTCATCATGGCCTGTAGCATAACAGAGTGGGTGTCAACCTCTCTAACTTCACCCTCCACCCCTCACTCCCTCACTTATGTTCCAGTCATACTTCTCAAGGTGCCTAAGATATAACACACAACGCCTGTTCCAGCCTCAAGACTTTTGCACTTGCTATGCAAAGGGATGATCCTTCCTTCCCCAGGTCATCAAATGGCCAGCTCCAGCGTCAACTCAGATATCACCTCTTCAGAGAGGCTATCCCTGACCACGTTACCTGAAAGGCCCATCCCCAATCATCTCTATTAGCGAAAAACTCCTCAACACCAACTAACGGAAAAGTCTGGTTTTTCCTGCTGAATACACTCACTACTCACAGAACACATCTTGACCAGATGTGTGGCATTTTTCCCACACCAACAAATTCTCCCACACCAGCTGGGTGTCCTACAATTTAACTCATTTCTGACACTATCTGGAGTTAGTGCAAACACCACAGGTTAAGGGCTCAGTCCCACAAGACTGCCCCGACTTCAGACACCAATCTCATGTCCCTGATTGTCACCTATACTTCTGACCAACCAGATATAAATCAAGGTTCTCACAGCCTCCTCCATGGGTTTGATCATTTGCTGGAATGACTCACAGAACTCAGGGGAACATTTATGTTTACTGCTTTACTATAAAAGACGCAAAGGATCAGATGAACAGCAAGATGAAGTGGTCATAGGGCGACTTCTGGAAGGGTCCCAAGTACAGGAGCTTCTGTCCCTGTGGAGTTGGGGCACACCACTTCCTTGGCACAGAGATGTGTTCACCAACCTGGAAGCTCTCTGAACCCCGTATTTTAGGAATTGTTAGGGAGGCTTCATCACGTGGTCATGATTGATTCTTAACTCAGCCTCCAGCTCTTCTCCCCTCTCTGGAAAATGGGAGGTGGGGCTAAAAAGCCCAAGCTTCTAATCAAGGTTTGCTCTTTCTAGCAACCAGCCCCCATCCTGGAGCCCATCATGGGTCCCCTCATTAGAACAAAAGATGCTCCTAGCACCCCTATTTACAAGAGTTTGGGGAGCTCTGTTTCAGGAAGCAGAAATATATATTTTTTTTCTTATATATTTCTTATTATTTAATAAGAGACCAATATATATATTTCTTATTATTTAATAATTGCTATAATTTTCTTTGTATAACATATAACAATAGGAGCGTTTATTTTTTTGTTTACTTATTGTCTCCCCAATTAAAATGTGAGCTTCATGGGGCTGGGGCCTTGTCTATGCTTTATTCCCCCGTATTCTGAACAGTGCCTAATACATAGCAGGCACTCAATAAGTATGACCGACTGAATGAATAAATGCTTGATACAGGAATGAAGAAGAAAAGAATTTCCAACATTTGAGTATGCCACTGTTTATTACCACCATGGCTGTGCTCCTATCCTGGCCTGTAAATTCATCTAGGGCAAAACCTTGTCTGTTTCATGTCAGAGACTGTGTCCCTGTATTAACTATGTTTTCTTGTTTTCCTGTATTCTGATGCTCTGGCATCCAGGGCCTCACTGACTGAAGACGGGCTGCCCCTCCCAGGGCTGGCCAGCTCTAAGAGATAGCAAACAACTTGCCTGGGGCATAGCTTTGATGTGCACACAAACCAATCTGAGTCCTGCCCACCCATCCCCTTTCCTTGGGCTCCTGCAGCTCAGGTACACTATCCCCCTGCCCAAAATCACCCCGAAATCATCATGTAGTGGACAACTAGGGACCACCCCTGTAGCCCACAGCCCCACAAATTATTCAAACTCTGATTCTAAACCCCTCAGCCTGCTTCCACTGCCTCGCCCATTCCTTCCCAAGAAAAACACAGTCAAGGTTCCTGCCCACACATTCCTCTTGCTCCTTCTGCCTCCTGACTGATTCCTAGTGCTTCCCTGGGTGGCCCCCAATGGTGTGGCTTACTCCCTCCTCCTGAAGGCTGTATGGAACAAAGTTATCTTTTCAATGGCAGTCTCTCCTGGCCTGTTGGCACCAACATACATGAATAATAATAAAATCTACATTTTAATTCAATTCCGTTTCCTTTGCACTCAGCAAACACTCAACAAAGATCAAATGCGGGCAGGAGCCATGACTGTCTCGTCTGCCACTCTACCTCCAGAGCCTAGCACACTGCCCCGCACACAGGAGGTGCAGGCTGACCACCAATGGATTAAATTAAGAATTTCACCGAGGGTCTACAAACTGCCAAGAACTTTCACATCCGGAAGTAAAGTCTAGTGTGTGTGGGGGTGGGGGGGGCGTGCAGGGGGAAGGTTGGGCATAGACTCTGAAGCCTGGGTTGAATCCTGTTCTGTCACTTTCTAGTTATGTAGACTTGGACAAGTTATGAAATTTCTCTGTGCCTCAGTGTCCCCATAGGAAAAAAAGCAATACATAATAATAACCTCACAGAGCTGCTGTGAACGTTAAGTGAATTCATTTAGGCAACGGGTCCAGGTCTGCGTGTGGTTCACGGTCATTACCACATAAGTAATTACATGTTCTTGTTTTCTCCACCCACCAGCTCTGAGGAGTAAGAATTGATATTCCCACTTTGCAGAGGAGGAAACTGAAGTGCAGAATTAGCAGAGCTACGCCTTGAGTCTTCCCCATGTATCAGAGCCCCAGGTTCTCCCAAGTGAGGGCAGAGAGCTGGCCTCCGGCTCCCCACAGGGCTCACAGCTCCCTCCTGCTCTTTGCTTTCCCACATCTTGACCCTGTCTCCTGGGTGCTATATCTTAGGTTGCACACACAAGCCATTCAGAGCCATAACCTGGATTCCAGGCGCTCGAGTTATGCTACAATTACGCCTGTGAAATCATGATGATGTTATGTTTGGCAGAGAGGCTGTCCAGTGGGGCTCAGGCCACAGCTCACCCCCAACATAGTTTAAACATTTTTATTACTTGCCAACAATGAAAAATTGTCGAGATTCCACATAACACATCTAAATTTCTACACTCTGTTGAAAAGTCAGAAGGTCCAGCAATATAATCCCTGATGGACCTGCCTCCCAGTCCCCACTGACCCCTCGCCCAGGCCGACTCTCACTCAGACCATCAGAGCCACCCTCAGAGGTCGCTGGTCTCACCACCTCCAGCTCTCCCTGCACACTGTCCCCCAAGGAATTCACCACTAGTACCCTTGCCACAGGAATCTTGTTAGAAAATACTGATTTTATCAGGTCACCCCCTTGCTCTAAATGTCTGATTCTTTATTTCTCTACAACTGAATGTCTAAACTCCTTACTGGGGCATTCTGCCCTTCACGGCCTGACCGCTGGGTACCTTCCCAGTCTCATTTCTTTTCACTTATTTCAAAGCCATCTTAAACTATCATCATATCCTAAAGGGGAAAACAGACAATGAACAAATGAAGACTGAATGAAGAAGATTCTAGAAGAGCTATGAAGGAGCTAAACAGGCCAGTGTGATCAGTGGTAATTATGAGCCACCTTGAGGTAGAGCCATTTGAGAAGGTTTCTCAGAGGAGGTGGCTTTTGAACTGAGACCGGGACAGACAAGTAGAGTTGTCTGGTGAGTGGTCCCAAAGGCTCATCCAGGTCCCCTGGGGTGGTAGACTCCAAAATGGAGCCAGTCCATCACATCTCCATGTCTGCACGCCCTTTGCAATGTGATTTTGCTGACCCTCCCATCAAAAGTTGAATCTATTTCCCTGTTCCTTGAATCTGGACTAGTCTTATGACCTACTTTGGCTAATAGAATGTAAAAACTATTATTTCCCCATCGAATTGCTTTGTTGAAAATGAATTGACCATATGTGTGTGTGCGATCTATTTTGAACGTTATGTTCCATTGATCTATACGTATATGCTTTGCCAATATCACACTGCCTTGATCACAATGACTTCATAGTAAGCCTTCAGACCAGGTAGGGTTAAGTCTACGTCTTCCAACTTTGTTCTTTTCCAAAATTGTTTTTGGTTGATTCATTTGCAGTTTGTACATAAAGAGGTCATTTGCATTTGCACATAAACTTTAGACTCAGCTCGTCAATTTCTACAAAAGTGCCTGCCTGAATTTTGATTGAGATTGTGTTGAATTTATACATCAATTTGAGATGAATTGTCATCAAAACAAGTTTGAGTCTTCCAATCTATGACTGTGGTATATCACTCCATTGATTTGGGTCTTCTTTCTTTTCTCTTACTGCAAATAAGATGTCTTCCATTGTAAAAGTCTTGCAGATGTCTGCCATTGTAAAAGTCTTGAATATCTTTGGTTAAATTTATTCCTAATTCGTTGATGGTACTGTAATTTCTAAAAACATTGTTTTTTCCAATTGTTTATAGCTAATATATAAAAACACAATTGATTTTGTTTAGCCTCAGCTGGGAGTTGCTTACATCTGACCAACACATGTGTTTTCAGTGTTCCATCAGAGGCATTTGGGAGAATATGAAGAATTTGGGAGTTCCCCTTCTCCAGCTCTCTCCTGTCCAGGGCTCCACTGTCCACTCTCCAATAGTCATGGAAGCCCTGCAGGACGTACCTCTGGTTCCCAGGCCAGAAAGATGGTGGAATTATGATTGGAGTTTTAGCTGCTGTTCATTTCATCATGACTGTACCCTGTCTTCAAGCTAAAACCATAAAAACTGGAAACTACTTCTTGTAGGTCCCTTCTTTCAAGTTTTGAACCTTTTCAAAATCTGCTCACTTTATGCACTTTTCAGAGCCTTCAGGTACTGGTTTTTGCATTTTATCCAGAGTTTACAGTTGTTCTCTGAGGAAGGGTCAGCCCATTAAGGAGCCTACTTTGCATTCCAGAAGTGGGGCTCTTTGTTGTTCATTTTAATACCTCCAGTTGAACAAATATTAAAAAAACAAACATATCCCCACTATTAACCCCCCCCAAAAAAAGTAAAATAACAAGTGTTGTCATTGATGTGGAGAAATTGGAACACTTGCACTTAGCTGGTAGGAATGTAAAATGGTGCAGTCACTCTGGAAAACAGTTTGGCAGTTCTTCAAAAAGTTCAGCATAGAATGACCGTATGATCCAGCAATTCTCCTTCTGGGAATATACCCAAGTGAATCAAAAGCAGAGACTCAAACAGATACTTTTACCCTGATAATCAAAGCAGCATTATTCACAATAGCAATAGATGAAAAAACCCGTGTCCAACAACAGATGAATGGATACACAAAATGTGGTCTATACATACAATAGACTGTTTTTCAGCCATAAAAAGGGAGGTATTTCTGGTGCATATGGTTTGCTAGGGATGTTATAACAAAGTACCACAAACTTGGAGGCTTAAACAACAGAAATTTATTTTCTACAATTCTGGAGGCTAGAAGTCCAAGATGAGGTCACTTCAAGGTTGGTTCCTTCTGAGGGCTGCGAGGGAAGGGTCTGTTCTAGGCCCCTCTCCTGGGCTTTTAAAATGGTCATCTTCTCCCTGTGTCTTTACATGGCCTTCCCTCTGTACATGTCTGTGTCCAGATTTCCTCTTAGTATAATAAGCTTACCAGTCATATTAGATTAAGGCCCACCCTAATGACCTCATTTTAACTTAGTTACCTCCGTGAAACCCTGATCTCTAAATATGGTTATATTCTAAGGTACTAGGGGGTGAGAACTTCAACATATGAATTTTAATTGGGGCACACAATTCATCTCATAATATGCTACAACATGGATGAACCTTGACAACTTTAAGCTAAGCAAATAATCCAGACTCAAAAGGACAAATATTATGTGATACCATTTATATGAGTTAAAATTCATAGACAGAGAGTAGAATAGAGGTTAACAAGGGCTGGAGGTTGGGGGAAGGTGGAAAGTTAGTGTTTAATGAGGACAGACTTTCACTTTGGGAAGATGAAAAAGTTCTGGAAATGAAGAGTAGTAGTGATTGTATAACATTGTGAATGTACTTAATGTCACTGAACTGTACTTGAAAATGGTTAAAATGGTAAATTTTGTTATGCTGTATATATTTTATCACAGCCTAAAAGAATACCTAAAAAAAAAAACCAAAACACTATTACCCAAAGTTTCTTCTCTCTCATAACTGAAATTTGGTGGAGTAGTAGAGGATATTTCTATTTTTCTTGTTTCCTGAGAAAGAGAAATTTTAATTTTTTGTTGTTTTCTTTTTTTCCTTTGAATTATGTACTTAACACAGTGACACCAGGCATACTTTTAGGACAAGAGACAGGTTATTCAAGGCAACATAAGAAAGAGAAAACAGCTTCTGAATAAGTCCTTTAAAAATGAGATTACAGTCAGCTCTTCAGTTTGAACAGCGGGTCATCAATACCCAGGCATATACTTTATTTATTTATTTATTTTTAATTTATTTTTTATTGTTGGTTTCAGGTGTACAGAACAATGCAATAGTTATCCTTTTCACCCTTTACACAGAAACAACCCCTCTCCCCCATCTACTACCCTCCCACCCCCAATATCATGCTTATCTATTACAATTCCATTGACTCCATTCCCACTCTCTACTCCACGTCCTGTGACTATTTGTATATATAATTATAGTTGACATACATTATTATTCAACATCAGCTTCAGAAATACAGTGCGGTGGTCAGGCCTCTATACCGACTATGAAGTGATCTCCCTTACAAGACATGAGTCTGTCTGGCTGCCTAAAAAATATTTACAACATTATTGATTATATTCCCCAGACTGTCTTTTCTATCCCTGAGGCCATATTGTAATTACCAATTTGTATTGTCTCGTCCCTTCCCCTTCTCCTTCATCCCCACCCCCTCCCAAATAGCAACGCTGAGTTTTTCCTCTGTGTCTCTGAGACTATTTCTGTTTACATTTCTCATTTATTCAGTTTTTTAGAATCCACGTATAAGTGAGATCATATGGTATTTGTCTTTCTCTGACTGACTTATTTCACTTAGCATAATGTTCTCTAGTTCCATCCATATCGTTGCAAATGGTACTATTTCCTTCTTCTTTATAGCTGAGTAATACTCCATTGTGTAAATGTATCACAGTTTCTTAATCCAGTCATCTACCGATGGGCATTTCGGTTGTTTCTAAGTCTTGGCTATTGTAAATAGTGCCGCAATGAACACAGGGGTGCATATATTTTTTCGGATTAATGTCTTGGGTTATTTTGGATAAATACCTAAGAGTGGAATTGCTGGGTCATAAGGTAGTTCCATTTCCAGTTTTTTGAGATACCACCATGCTTATTTCCATAGTGGCTGCACCAGTCTGCAGTCCCACCAACAGTCCCAGGCATATACTTTAAATAGTAGGCTTGAAACTTCCAAAATGGCCACCTGGGTGTCCTTTTGCCCCCAAAAAATGCCATGTTTTGGGCTATAGACTTAGGAGGCTGATTTATTGCTGTGTCAAATGACATCATTCCACATTTAGAGCACTGAATGCTATGTCCCTATGAGTTTAAGAAACAAGGATAAGCAGCTCTCATTGCAGAAAACACTTCAGGGTTTAAAAAGCATTTCAGACTCTTTTCATTCAATATCCACAACAACCTTGAGACAATTAGAGCAATCCCCACTGAAAAAGGTGAGACACTTGAGGCTTCCTTCAGGAGGCTACACATGGCTTAATAGCTGAAAAGTCTGTTTATTATAAACCATCTGGGAACATTTTTATCCTTTCCTCTGATAATTAAAAAATAATTGCCCTTTGTGTGTATCTGTCCACTTTTCCCAGCACCATCTATTAAATAGACTGACTTTATCTCCATTGTATATTGTTGCCTCCTTTGTCATAGATTAATTGACCATATCATATATACATGGGTATATTTCTATTTCATTCCAGGAGTCAGCAAGCTGCAGCTCACAAGCCACATGTGGCTCTTTAGGTACATTCAGTCTCAAAAGTTTGCAGATCCCTGAAAAAGCCAATCATGTTCCTCCCAACAATTTAAAAATTATTCAAGAGCCATAAATATATCTTTACATAATCACTGTTATATGAATAATATCCTTTAAAAATTTTTATAAATAAAACTATGATAGTTTTATTTTCATTTTCAATTTTACTTCCGAGCCACATGCTCACGAGCCACAGTTTGCTGACCCCTGGAGGCTCTTCCATCTCAAAAGTTTGCCGACCCCTGTTATTCCATTGATCTATGTGTCTCTTTTTATGCCAGTACCATGCTGTTTTGATTACTATAGCCTTGTAGTATAGTTTCGTATAAGACAGCATGATACCTCCAACTTGGTTCTTCTTTCTCAAAATTGCTTTGAATATTCAGGGTCTTTTGTGGTTCCATATAAATTGAAGGATTATTTATTCTAGCTCTATGAAAAGTGCCATTGGTATTTTGATAGGGATTGCTTTGGGTAGTCTGGACATTTTAACAATGTTAACTCTTTTTATTCACGAGCACAATATATTCTTCCATGTATTTGTATCTTCTTCAATTTCTTTCTTCAGTGTCTTATAGTTTTCCAAGCACAGGTCTTTTACCTCCTTCATTAAGTTTATTCCAAGGTATTTTACTCTTTTTGATGCAACTGTAAATGGGATTCAAACTAGACCACTTTCTTATACCATACACAGGAATAAACTCAAAATGGATTAAAAACTTAAGTGTAAGACCTGAAACCATAAAACTCCTAGAAGAAAACATAGGCAGTAAACTCTTTGACATTGCTCTTAGTAATATTTTTTGTATGTGTCTCCTCGGGCAAGGGAAACAAACAAACAAACAAAAAGGGACTACATGAAACTAAAAAGTTTGTGCACAGCAAAGGAAACTACAAACAAAACAAAAGACATCCTACTGAATGGGAGAAGATATTCACCAATGATACATCTGATAAGGGGTTAATATCCAAAATATATAAGGAACTCATACAACTTAACACAAAACAAACAAACAATCCAATTTAAAAAAATGGGCAGAGGACCTGAATAGAGATTTCTCCAAAGAGGACATATAGATGGAAATAGACATATGAAAAGATGCTCAATGTCACTAATCATCAAGGAAATGCAAATTAAAACTATGAGATATCACCTGACACCTTGTCAGACTGGTTATCATCAATAAATCAACAAATAAGTGCTGGCGAAGATGTGGAGAAAAGGGAACTCTCATGAACTGTTGGTGGGATTGTAAACTGGAGCAGACACTATAAAAAACAGTATGGAGGTTCCTCAAAAAATTAAAAACAGAACTACCATATGACCCAGCAATTCCATTTGTTGGTATTTATCTGAAGACATCCAAAACACTAATTTGAAAAGATACATAAACTACTATGTTCACTGCAGCATTATTTACAATAGCCAAGATATGGAAGCAACGTAAGTGTCCACCAATAAGAGGAATGGATAAAGATGTAGTACTTACATACAATGGAATATTACTCAGCCATAAAAAAGAATGAAATACTACCATTTGCAACAACATGGATGGAGCTAGAGGGTATTATGCTAAGTGAAATAAATTAGAGAAAGACATATGCCATACGATTTCACTTACATGTGGAATGTAAAAAACAAAATAAATGAATACACAAAACAGAAACAAACTCACAGATACAGAGAACAAATTGATGGTCGCCAGATGGTAAGGGAGTTGGGAAGATGGGTGGAAAAGGTGAAGGAATTAAGAAGTACAAATTGCCAGTTATAAAAATAGTCATAGGGATATAAAGTATAGCATAGGGACTATAGTCAATAATATTATAATAACTACATCTGATGCCAGGTGGGTACTAGACTTACTGGGGTGATGACTCTGTAAGTTGTATAAATCTTTAATTACTATGTTGTACACCTGAAACTAATATAATAGTATATGTCCATTGTCATTGAAAAACTTTTTTAAATTAAAAGAAAATAATTGCCATTTCTTTCAACTGGTGAAATAAAAGGGGGACACAGATAATAGTTATATACCTGTATTATAAGCTTTGAATACTTACTTTATCATCTTTATCAATAAACTGTGTAACCTCAGGCAAATTAATAGATATTGCTTCCACTGAGCAAAGGTTTGTCAGAGCACAAGTTTCCTGAATAATTCCCCCAAATCCCAGCAATCCTGTGGTCCTCAAAACAAGAGTCTGAGAGGATGGTCATGATATTTATCCCAAGTTTATTTGTGATTCCAAACAGAAAATGATCCCGAGCTCCAGGAGACATAGGGACACTATTATGCCATAGCAGCTGTGCCAGAGAGGAATGGCTGGTGTCTCTGCAAAGGCTGCCAGGTTCTGCCCTGCTTGCCTACAAAGCCCTCTCCACAGGGAGGGCACCACCCATGGGGTGCCTCAGAAACTGAGCTTTATGTAGAAAAATAAACTTTATTCATGGCCTTGTTTTGGCAGCTCAGAGCTCAGCCAGTCTTCTGAAGCCCACACTCATCTCAGGTCATAAAGTAAAGCACTCAGTCTCTCGCTGACTGCCCTATGACCATGTCTGTATTCAACTTGGGTTTTTCCTACGCTGCTCATCAGAGATTAAGTTCTCATTAGTTTTCCATGGGCTCTTGAAGGAAGCATATATCTGATGATGAATCACGCCTGGAAAAATGGAGAGAACCCTCCAGAGGCAGCCATTTATTTGTTTGCAGATAAAGCTGCAAAGGAAACTGATTAAGGCTTTTAGTTTTAATTTAGGTTCAATTTTGAAATGCTCCATTGCCAAGAGCCCAAAAGAATATGCTTTCAGTGTCTCAAGGACTTGGGCAGCTAGGCCAGAAGGAAAAGAATCTGGGTGTCAAAGAAAATGCAGCCCACCTTCCAGAAACTGGTGGAGAGGTCTTGGGGCAAAGCCAGAGCCCTCTGCCAACAGAAGTGCGACTTCCCTGGTCACAGTGAGGGTCACTCACTCATTAAAGCATGCAGATTCAACTCCCAGTTCTGCCCCTTTTTAGATGTTTAAGCTGGACAAGATGCTTAGCCCCTGAGAGCCTCAGTTTTCTCATCCATAAATGGGAATATTGGTGCTTGCCTACATCAGATTTGTTCTGGAAATGTTGAGTGACAAAGCAACTTAAGAAATGGGGAAGTGCTTATAAGAGTTTGAGCTTTCTTCAGTTGTCTTATGTCTCATCTTTACCACCTCTACCACCCTTTCTCCAAAGAAGCAATGAGCTCTTTCAGGGCAAGGTCCCTGTCTTGTCCAGCAGTGAAATGCAGCTCCAAATAAACAGGCTTTGAAATGAGACACAGCTGGACTTCAGTCTTATTCTCAACACATTCTGGCCCTGTCAAGTTGGACATGTTTCTTAAATGGAGGCTCAGTTTTCTTTTCTGGAAAATGGGGTCATAATATTTTCCTCCTAGGGGTGTCATGCAGATTAAATAAAATAACAAACCAACAGTGTCTGACAGTGTATATTCTAATGGATTCCCTTCTTTTTCTTCCTCTAATACACTGTTTCTATCTATAATCCCACAGTTATCAGGACAGGGCCACTGCACATAGTGTGTGCCAAATTAATGTTTGTACAATAAATAGTTTGTTCTCAATAAATACTTGTTCTAGACCAGTTGGCTAATTCGCCTGACCTTGTGGTTCAGCAAAAAATCATTGCTCGTAAAGCACTCCAGCCAGCAATTCTCTTTGTTAGAAACCCAGAGAGAACTAATAGAAGTGATATCCATTATTAATCAGCTACAAAAAGCAATAAGCTAGATTTCAATGGTCTGGAAATCATCATCACCATCATCACCATCACCATCATCACCATCATCACCATCATCATTATCATCATCATCATCTCTTATGTAGCCTTAACCTCATGGCAGGTACTATCCTATGAGCTTTACAAATATTCATCCATTTACTCAAAACAACTCTATAGATGCAGGTGCTGTTATTAACCCCATTTTACACATAAGGAAACTGAGGCATAGAAGCCTTAAAGAAGCTTCTTAAAGAAGGCCTCCAAGCATATGAAAGATGAAATAATTCAATTTCCAGAGCCATGAATGTAACTCCCAATTATGCAATTTTTAACACACACACACACACACACACACACACATTCACACACTATCATGAGTTCAGGCCAACTACAAAGTTAGAGAGCACTGTCCCTAAGACCACCTTCATTTCTCATACCAACTGCAAAACCAGGAGGGTTCCCAAAACCTTCACTTTGAATAATTTGCTAGAAGGACCCACAGAACTAATGGAAGCTCTTATACTCACAGTTATGGTTTGTTACAGAGAAAAGACGCATTCTGAAATCAGCCAAGCTTAGAAGTGCTCAGGGCAGAGACCATAAGAAATGTCAAACACGGAGCTTCTGTTGTCTTCTCCCCCATGGGATCATGGACATGTCACCCTCCTAGCATGGATGTGTGACAGTATGCACAGAGCATCACTAACAAGGGGAGCTCACCAGAGCCCAGTGTTCAGAGTGTGTACTGGGGCCCCATTACATCTGCGTGATTCATTGGTTGACTGATTGATTGCTCATATGGTTGGTCTAATCAACTGATATCACATGACCCAAAGCTACCACCCTAAATCACATTGTTGGTCTTTCTGGCTTGAGGAGCCCTACCTTCAATCACATTGTTGCCATCTGGCTAGCCCAAGGCCCCCAGGCAAACAAAGATCACCTCCCAGGAGCCAAGAGCAAAAGCCAGACTCCTTTTGGGCAAGGTTAAACTCTTTACTGCACACACATATGTATATTTGCATTTGTATTTACACAGATAAGTATGTAAATGCATAGAAGAAATACTGGAAGGAAACATACCAAAATGTTAACAGTCAGAATAGAATAGAAGTGGAGCCTAAATATTTTACTCTACATATTCTTCCTATATTTCTCTATTTTTTAAATCTTTTCCAGCGAGAATATATTTGCATGTTATTGTGAGAATAATTATCTTTAAAATTTAGAGAATAAAGAAAAAAGAGAAAAGAAAACAAAGAGTATTGTGGCTTCCAGGCCAACAGACAAGGCGCCAGGTCTGAATTGCCACACCATCCTATAAATAGAATAAAATCTGCGGACTTAGTGCGAATGGCATGAGCTGGCCGTATCACGGGATTTGGAGTTGGGAAATCCTAATGAAATGGCGCCCTGCTGGGACTCAGGAGGGAGGAGAAGGTGGGAGACAAGTGCAGGAAAGAAATGATCATCAGACAAGGGTCAGCTTGACTTGCAGCAAGATGGCCGCCAGACTGGGCTGAGTCCTGCCAGTACCTAGGTGGGGACAGTGGCAGGGATGGAGAACCTGGAACTCAGATCTTGGCCTTAAAAATAAGGGAGGAGAGGTGAAGGTCACAGGAGCAGGAAGAATACTTCGATGTTCTTTTACCCCCAGTCCTGGCCAGGAGCCCAGGAAAAGTGAGTGGCAAAGCCTTCTGTGCCTCCTGTGGGCACTCTATGGCACAGTCCTGTCCTCTTGTCCTGGCGTGCAAAAGCACTTCCAGCTCAGCACCCTGGGGGTGCCCTGATTTACACCCCATTTCTCAGCACAGGTCAAGGCAGGCCCTGGCCCAGCTGTCATTGTTCAACAGGACAAACCCCAGACCCCTGCTCTGTGGAGCCCCACTGTCCCAATCAAACACAAGGTCTGGGAGGTTTTCACTTTTGAAATGCAGCTGCACTTTCCCCTCTAAAAAGACTTTCTAAAAAGACGTAACAGAAGAAAACACAAATTATAAATTATTTTGACACTAATTCAAGCATCCTATGGAATTTACATTATTTATGTTCTCCACCATTCTTTTCCTGTTTCAGAAGAGTCACAGATTTTTAAAAAGAGCTCATAATGCTATTAGAGGCAGAGCTGTGAAGTAATAAATACAACGTCTGCTATATACCAAGAACTGCACTAGTTCAATTAACTTCACAACGGTCAGCAAAGTATTACCCCCATTTTGCAGATGTGGAAAACTGAGGCCCAGAGAGGTTAAGAGGCTCAAGGTCACACAGCCAGAGAAAGGAAGAGCTACTGTACAAACCCAAAGCTGATGTCAGAGTCCACACTATCTCCAGAAGACCCTAAGAGCTGCTGGTCACCTCAGGTTCCCAGCCCATACGTGGCCCTGGTCCAGTATACCACACTGGCCTATGGTTAGTAGCTCCCTGTTGGGATTTGTCCCCAAATTCAGTAGCATTCTGAATCCCAAAATGACCTGGGCTAACTTTAAAGTCACTTATTATAGGGACATATTTTCTAGGCCAAAATTGAGTCCAGAGTTTAACAAAAGAATTTTGTCTTCTTCAGGTGGGAAAGTCAATCTAAGAAGTTGTCATTTGGACACAAAAGTGTGATCATTTCAGGGATTATTCAATGGCTCATGAAGACCACAGGCAGAACCTTAGGCCTTCGGACTGTACAAAAACTCCTGTTCCCATAGCGCACCGGCTCTGGGTGCACCTTGGGCCCGCCTCTCACCGTGGTGATGTTGGTGATTGACATGTGTCTCACCCAGTGGCCTGTGACCTGAAGGACAGAGGCACCCTAAGCAATGGTGAGTACAGAGAAAGACGGTGCTCAAATAGCAAAAAAAGACACTGTTGAAAGGAAGGAGAAAAAGAAAGGAGGAAAGGGAAAGGAAGAAAGGAGGAAGGAAAAGAAGCCACAGAAATGTGAAATACAGTCTTTCAGTTATACAACCACTGAGTCCCACCCCAGAAAAGGTTCTGCAGGTGAGCGGACAAGGTAGGAGGTTTTCTTTGGCCTGCATCTGTCACCCAGGGCCCAGCCCTTCCTGGTGACTTTAACCAGGAGCCTGGAGCCTTCACCACCAGGGATCAGGACTCCACACAGGCACTGCCCTGCCAATTCCACCGCCTCAGGGCTTGCTTCCCCCTGGTTTCCAAGGCAACCTGGAGACTGGGTCGCCCTCCAAACAGAGAGCAGAGGTCCGCAGAAGCAGCCTGGGCCTGTGCATGGGACACCACAGACCTACCTCACTGCCTTTATAAGGACATCAAGGATTATGTGTAGACACAGAATATCTGGATTGCAACCTGGCTTCCCCGGGGCACTCTTGTGAGCAGATGAAGAAAT
Organism: Hipposideros armiger; assembly: GCF_001890085.2. Taxonomy (NCBI): domain Eukaryota; kingdom Metazoa; phylum Chordata; class Mammalia; order Chiroptera; family Hipposideridae; genus Hipposideros; species Hipposideros armiger. The sequence goes on along the minus strand of NW_017731502.1, from coordinate 2,730,804 downwards.
GGGATCTATGTGTAATGTGTTGAATGACCACCCCCAAAAGGGCACACGAGCCTGAAAGGGACACGTTTGCCCAGTCCTATAAGTCCTCTTTTAGTGACCAGGCAAACACAGGCAGTGCAGAGCAGAGAGAGGCTGCCAGGGTCAAATGAGAGAATTAGGAACCCGAACTATCCAGACAGCCTGGAACAATTGCATGAATCCTACCGGGCGAAGCTGTAATAGGGACAGATGGTTGGGAGCCCTGTGCTTGGGCCCTAAAACGCAGCTGCCCAAATCCCAGAGAGGGTGGTGCGGCTTAACAGCAGCATGTGTGAGAAAGATGGAGGAAACGTTGTTGGTGTAAAGAGTGTGGGGTGTCTGCCAAACAGGGCTAGGATAGTAGACGTGTGAGGGTAGGAATAAAGTGATTGTCCGACTCCTCTCTGCTCAGCGCCTCCAGGGCCCCACGTTTTCGGAAGGACAGTGAAAAGCTGGTATCCATCCAGTGGAAAATGACGAGGGCAGTGGTGCGAACTGAAGCCATGTCATATGAGCAATGGCTGCAAGAGCTATGTTTAGCCTGGAGAAGACGCTCCAGGGGGGACATAAGAGCTGCTTTCAAATATCTGAAGGGCTGTCACAAGGAAAAGGAATTTAAGTGTGTTCTATGTGGCTCCACAGGGTGAAACCAGGGCGATGGAAGGGGCATCAAGACATTTGGGGACAATGGGGGAAGCCAGGTTGGAGCACAGTCTAGCAGTGAGAGTTCTCTCCAATAATGAAATGGGTTGTCTCCAGAGAGGCTGAGCTCACCATCACTGGAGGTAATCAAGCACAGCCAGAATGACCACCTCTGAGGGGCATTGGTTGGCTGTCCAAGATGACCTCTGTGGGCCTTTTCATCCCCAAGAACCGAGCCTTTTCCTGAGAGACCTCAGAAGGAAAGACGCCTTCAGAGCTAGGTGTCTCTAAGAGCCTTTTTCTTAAATTCTCTGGCTGAAGGTGGAGCCAAGCACTTTCAACAGCTGTCATCCTGCTGATTCCTTTTCCTAAATTAGGCTCCCTGGGGCCTCACACCGGCTGGAGCCCAGACACAAGGGCCCTACATAGTCCAGAAAGTAATTAAGTCCATGATATCATCACTCAACTTGTCCCAAAGAACACCGAAGCCCCAGGGGCAGGGGGCCAAGTTTCCTCAAATTACCATTCTTGTAGCAGATTTTGGCCTTTTGTCCCTGAGGACCCAGGCCTCTGCAAGGTGACACATGCCAAATGGCAACTGAAATGGAGCTGAGCACTGGGACCCAGGCTGTCACCCAGGAAGGGAACGTTCAGTCAAGGACACTGGGGAAGTGGCCTGTAACCTCCCTGCCCACTCACTCCTCCCTCCACTGGAGTCTGCAGTTAGCTTCTTCCCAGTCAGCTGAGCACAGTCAGGGATGGGCGATGGCCCCCAGCCAGGGGTAGGAATTGAGACACCTTGAGGTGGACAGGGCTGGCCAGCCTTGGAACAGCAGGGCTTCAGAGCAGAAGGGGTTCCTGAGAATATCTGATCCACTCGCTCAGCAGACAAACGAGCGCTTGCTATGTACTAGGCATTTTGCTTCAGCCATAATAGGGAACACTCAATTCCAGTGGTGGGAAAGAAAAGGGATTATAAGTGAACCAATATTTTCTTGTGTGGCACACCAGGAAATTGGAGCCCACAGAGATTGAGTGATTTGGCCAGGGCCACAGGGCAGTGGCAAGGCCTCGGTCAATTCTTAAACAAAAATGTCAGCCCCACTGGCACAGAAGCACCAAGAAGCCCCTTTCCACTCTCCAATATACTGGCTTTTTCAACCCTGGAACCTTTTTTTTTTTTTTTCAGGGAACCAGAATTTGTTCAGAATAAAAACTTCTCAATAAGTAGAAAATATACAATCCCTGAGTGCCTAAAGGAGGTAGACAGGAACCCCAGAGAGCAGACAACCCCCAGAAGAGCTTGGAAGTTTTGAAAACAAATTTACCTTCTTCCCAAATTCCCCTTTTGGGATGACTATAAACATGGGGGACATGAGAAAAAGGATGGAGACTGAAGGGAGGAGGAGGAGCAGGAAGATGCTCCCAAAATGGGTGGGCTGCCTTGAATCCTTACGCAAATACACCACCTAGAAATAAACGTGTATATCAGCAGCTGTGTATGGAGTATGCAACTATGGATGAAGTCACATGATTCTAGGATTTCTTCAAAATAACCTCATTGGGTAATAGAAGAGGGAAGCGGTAATAGATGAAACAAGACTGGCCATGAGTTAACAATGGCTAAAACTGGGTGCTGGGTACAAGGGGTTCATTATTCTTAACTATTCTCTGTACTCTTGTGTATGTTTGACATTTTCTATAATTAAAGATTTAAAATGGAGATGTTGCCAATATTTTGAGCATCGTGGCTAATGTCACAGCCTAGAAACGGAATTTTAAAAGGATGCAAATATTCTGCAAAGGTCAATTTTGGTGTCCGTGATTGCGTTAGTGCTTATTAGTCTTTCTGGAAGTCATCTGAGCAAGTTGCTATTGAGCAAGGCAGGGATTGAGAAAAGCTCACTCATTCAAACATGTCAGAAAAGTTGCTCATCCTTACTTTTCATTTGCAGGGGACAAATTTGCTGGCTTCTGCCTCTTTTGTGAAAAGGGGGTATCTCCATGGAAGCTCCAAGAAGATGTTGAGGGGGGAGGGTCTTGTCCCTTTAATTGCTTCATGGTGGTCTCTTAGCTGTGCCCTGGCTCCAGTGATGCCACCAGCAAGCCTGCTTTGCAGTCTGCAGCAACTCTTCTGCAGAGCCTGGCCCATCCCAGACCCAGTTGCTCAGATGCCTTCTCTAAATAGAAACCTTGTGTAGTGATGCCTCCTTTCTGCCTGCCTGAGGAAGCCAGGCTGAGAGGCCAAGCTGATTAATCCTGAGCTAATTTTTACCTGTGTCCGCCTGTCCATGTCAATTTCCACAGGTCCTGAGTAGTGCAGCCACATGGCATGGTGCTATGACAGCCTGTCTTTGGTGCAGGGCTGTCCATAGTGTAGGGTGAGTTCCACTGGCAGTTTGGGACATGGCTCTGGGTGAGCCATGGACCTCGTATTAAATAACATGGACTCACACAGTGAGAACTTTACCACTTTCTATCATCAGGGCCCTTCAAGCCTTGCTGGTTACTGCAAGGAGAAAGTCTCATTCTGGTGCCGGTATGTCTTTCTCGCCTTTCCAATGCTAGTTAATCTCTCTTTTTAACAAAAAGACAGCAAGCTTCAGGTTTGGAGTCTTTGCAGGCAACAGTTAAGTCATCTTGCTATGGCTGAATAACTTTGGTTTTCATCTTATTTGAATCTGTAGCCACTTTTTATTTATGGAAAAAGATGCTAGTTTCCTGTGTACAACCGTAAGACACTGTAAAGAAATGTCAAGTCAACATAGTTCAGGTGTTCTGCAAATTGTGAGTAAACTGACTTTACACAGAGCTAATGAAGTTGACACATGTCGGCCCGGAAGCGGCCCCAGCAGCACCCGCCATAAGGGATGGTACGCAGGAGCGGAGGCAGAGTCGGGAGAGAAGGTAATCCTAACCAACTAGGGTTAAGATATCCAAACCCAACTTTTCAAATTCTATATAATTTGAACCATATAAAATATATCTGTATGTTTTTATTTTTTTTCTTAAAAAGGACTCCCTCCATCACTTGGCCTAGAACTCTAGGAGTCATCCCTGGCATTTCCTTCAAATCCCACTCATCGTCTTCATCCCTGATAGTTATCACTCACCATCATCATCATCACCACCATCATCATCACCACCATCACCCTTATCATCATCACCATCACTATCGTCAGCATCCTCATATCACCATCATCCTATCACCACCATCAACATTATCACCATCATCATCTTCATCACCATCCTCATCACTATCATCACCATCAGTGGATAACAGCATTCACTGAATGCTTCTTGTGAGCCAGGCACTGCACCTAGCCTCCACTTTAGTTACCTCAGTGAATTCTCCCAACACCCCGACAAGCAGAGATATTTTTATCCAGCCTATCTTACAGATAATGAAATAGACTTGGAAAAATCAAGAGACTTGCCTGTGTTTACACACCAAGTAAGTGGCAGAGTCAGGATTCAAACCCAGGCCTGTGATCAGAGTCCAAGCTCTTAATCACTGCACTTTCCTGCCTTTGGTGTAATCACTGACCTACCTTGGGCCTTTACTATTTCTTTCCTGGTCTTCAATACTACCTAACCAATTTCCCTGCCTCTTATCTCCCCCCCTATTTCCATGGGAACCAAGCCATCCTTTCCTCAGCCACCAGCATGGTCGATCTAACACTCAAATCTGTCCCAGTGACTCCCCTGCTCAAATCCTCCCAAAGGGGCTCCATCACCAAGACTGTTAGCATAAACTCTGTACCTACAAGGGCCCCTTGATGGAAAGCAACAGAAATGACTCTGAATAATTTAAGAAAGGGGAAAAGGCAAGGGCAGAGAATTTCTTGGAAGAACACTAGGTCACTCACTTAAGCTAAGCATGGAGCCTAAGATATAATAAGTACTCATCATGCACTTGTTAAAGAGATAAATTAATAACAGAATAAGTGAATGAATGGGTCAGGCTGCTTGGTGAACATCAGCAGTTTCTAAGCAGAAGTGTACAGATCCATGGCGTTGCTTCAGAAACCCCTAGTGGATAAGGGTCTGGTCCTCTCCCTACTACTTCCATCTATCTGTTCTTGAGTTGAGAGGATGCACATAAGACTCATTTTTAAGGGGCTCTACCTTTTAAAAACCAAAGGCAAAATAAATAAAGCACCAGCCTAGAATCTGGAGATTTACATTCTAGCCCTGGCTCCACCACTCACCAGGTGGGTGTTCTTGAGCTAAGCATGCCCCCTCTCTCAGCCTGTTTTCACATCTGTAAGATGGTCACATCCAGCAAATCTAAGTTGCCTGTACTTAGGGAGAAGAGCGATGCAGGGTGATTGCATAAACACTGAATAACTCCAAACACAAGCTCTATAGGTCAACATTCTTAATCATGTTTTTTGAGTTAATATTAAAATGAATTCTACTCAGTCACAGGAAATGGTGGGGACCTGCGGGTAATGACAGGAAGAGATCTTTGTTAAGGGGAAAAACAGCCCTGGGTTTCAATAACTACTACTAGTAATACACTAAGAGCATTCCCGGCACCAGGGTAAGTGGGAGGAAGTTGAAAATTAAGGATGGCTCAGAGTTGGAATTGATCCACCATCTAGCAAGTGAAGTAACCGATATTACATATATCTTGGACATATATCTGTGAGCGTGTGCTCACACGAGAGGGGATGTGTACACTCATTGGAAAAGGCCCTAGAAAACTTTCCAACACTAATTCACACAGATGAGAAAGCTGAGACTCAGGGTAAATATCCACTTCTTACACTACTGCTGCTTTTATACTGATGGTCTATAGGCTCAGATCTCATGATTCCCTATCTAGTGCGTGCCTACTCTTCCATCACCTCCCCATACATAAATCCTTTCTAAAACACATCCTCCCTGCTTTTGCTGCAAAGGAATCCAGCTGCCCAGGCAGTCTCCTGGAGGAGGCTGTGGTGCTTCTGAGCCTATGGGAGGCAGATGCAGACACGTTCCTCCATGTGAGCCCAACATACAGTGTTTTTGCTCTAAGTGCGTTGGCACCAACCCACCATCAACCTGCCAAAAATCTCCCATGCTCTTTGGACTCAAGCCCAAGGTCATCATATCACTTTCCAGGGAGCCATGGAATTGGCCCCAGAGGGGAGAAACATCTGGAAAGTAGAAAATAGATACATATTATTCTTGGAACCAGAGCAACCCTCACCCACTGCACGTGCTCACTAATAGGCATTGGGCTCACCTTTAAGACACATGCAGGTGGGACCTGGGAGTGGGGCCAGTATCTGGGGGGTGGGGCCACCACCTGGGGGGCAGGGCCAGGCCTTGAAGAGAGACCCTACCAACCTCCATAAAGGAAAAGCTGCTTTGAGATTTGTACTCTCCTAGGTGACTGGCAAGAGAAATGGGACTAGTACAAGTTCTCTGAAAAGCAATTTATGTATCAAAAGTTTTTTAAATGTTCATGTCCTTTGATAATTCCACTTTTAAAATTTTGAAGAAAATAATCAGAGATGAACACAAAAATGAGACTACAAAGTTTGTGTACAAGATTGTGTGTGTGTGTGTGTATATATATATATATATATATATACACACACACACACATATATATATATATATAAAACACTAATATAATATATAATCATTATACCCCCGGGGTGCCAAAAATTGTATACATATGACTTGTATTCATCTTTTGCTATCAGTATATATTATTACAATTTTAATACAGATTTTTCCGTTCTTAAAATGTGTATACATTTTTTGGCACCCTCTGTATATGTACTATTATTAATAGCTACAATAGAAAACAAATATAAATCATAAAAGAAAAAAATTAAATGTCTATTATCATGGGAATAGTTATATAAACAAGTTACAGCAACCTATATAATAGAAAAATTAGAAAGTGTAAAATATCATGTTTATTCATAATGTTGACTCCCAATGCGAAAAAGTAGAATGCAAAGTTATAAGAACTGAAGGACTACAACTATATTGAAGAGAAAAACCTGGAAGGAAATATTCTAAATTAGTAACTGAGTTAGTCTAAATTGTAAGATCCTGGGTAATGTCTCCTTCCTGCCATGGTTCTCCAATGTTCCTTAATTAATCTGAATTGCTTTTACAATCAGAAAAACGGAGAAGCACCTTTTCAACCTCAGCGCCACAAAACCCTCCCAGCTGACTTGCCTAGAGTGCTCTGTAAATGCTCTTCCATCCAGCCAACTCCAATTCTGTGTTTGCTTGTCTGACATCTCCTCTTAAACCAAGTCCTGTTTTCACTTTCCTACAGCATTTTCAATGCTACTATCTACCTGATATATGACTTGAACCTTTTTCAGCCTCAGTTTCCACATCAGTGATATGGTCACGCCTAGCAATTCTCAGTTCCCCATCCTGTGTGTCTCAAGATTCTGGTTGCTTTCGGCCTCAGCCATAGGAGGAATACTCTATGATGGCCCAACAGGCCCCAGCCTGGGTGAGTTCCTGGGGCCAGTCTGATACTTTGAGATTGAAATATTTTTACTTCCAAGTGACTGTGGCTGCAAGGGGAAGCCATGCCTCCAGGAGATCCCTGGAGAGCTCCTGAATGGGTGTGCTGTAATTGGAAATCAGCTCTTCCTTTGTCTGTATGAACTGCTGCTTCAATCCTCACTCAGGACACAGAACCCCACCTGTTTACAGGTTTCCATGAGAATGCACTCACACCAATTAGGTCAGTCAGAGTCCTGGCAGGAAACGGCACACTCAAATTAGAGTCATTTAAGAGGTGTTTAATAGAGGGAAATTTTACAAAGGCATGAACAGTGTGTAAAGAACCCAAAGGGATCATGTTATTCCTTGGAGCTAGCAACAGCCAACCCAAGGCAAGGCGGAAGTGGGAAGCATGAAAATAAATATCCCCCAACATCACTCCCTCCTTCCCTTTGGTGTCCTGACCAGATGGAAATGAAAGCTCCTCATTGTCTAAACCCAAAGCTCTCTATTTGCCAAGTCCAAATGAAGCTCCCCATTAGCCAAGCCCAAAGGGAAGCTCCTCATTGACCAAACCCAAAGCTCTCTGTTGGCCTAACCCAAATTAAGCTCCCCACTGGCCAAACTCAATGGAAGCCAGAGGGCAGGAGAACCCTTCCAGGAGAGAGACCCAAGATGGCAGAATAGATAAACACTGTGCCTGCATCCTCCCATGAACATATTAAAATTACAACCAAATTGCAGAACAATCAATCTGGAGAACCATCTAAAGTCTGGCTGAACAGAAGTTTTATGACTAAGAATATAAAAAAGAAGCCACATCAAGACTGATAGGCGGGGTGGAGACAAGAAACGGCTGGCCCCAAACCTCTTTGTGGGGTTCAGAACCTTGAAGGTTCAGCTATGGAGGTGCCCCCCAGAGGAGAGAGGGAACTCAGTCCCACACCAGCCTCTCCAACCCAGAGTACTGGCGCCAGAAAGGAGCCCGCATAACATTTGGCTGTGGAAAACTGAGGATTCTGACTATCCTGGTGAGACGAAAGGCTGCAGAAAACCCAGACGTCCTCTTAAACAGCCCGTGCACAGACGTTCTCACTCCCCAGTCACTCACCCTGGGCTCCAGAGGAGGGACAGTGACTCAGGAGGCGTTGGAGGTATTCGAGGGTCAGGGCTGGAGGACAGTCACCATTTTTCCTGTGAGAAGTCCTTCTCCCATGCAGCCAGCGGATGGGCGCCATCTTTCCTGTGTTGAGCCCGTCCCCACAGACAAATCTGAATCTGATTGGCTGGTGAGCTTTGCTACTCCACCCTGCTGACTCAGCTGGGACCCTGCTACACACAACTCCCCCAACGCTGGAGGCATTTTCTCTAGAGCAGCCAGGCTCGCCCTCCTGCATTACACTCTTTCTTGGAAAACTATCAGAGTCCACAAGCCCCAGGTGGGCAGTGACTGGTCTCTGTGAGCTCTGAGACATTTGCTGAGTGGCTCCAGGCTCAGCACTGGCACCAAACCAGACTCTACATTAACTTGGTGACCACAAGTCTTCCCACTCTAGTGACTCTCTGCGACTCCAATTCACCTAATTTGCATACTGTATGAGGTTTTCGTGGCTGAACCTTAAGGGAGACAGCAGGTAGCAGCAGGCCTCGGGATGTCCTGGCTTTTTGTAGAGCTACCCCAGGCCCAGTATTGGTGGCAGCTGTCCTCAGTTAGCAGCGTAGCCTCTCCCACAGGCAATAAACAAACATGGACAGCTTTATAGCTCCTATCAGGTAGTCCCCAGCTGTATACAGACAGTGGGTGACCTGAGCCTGCACTGGAGACCCTCCCAAGAGGCCCCAGAACCAACATACTTGGAAGTGTGCTTCAGACCACAGCAGAGCACCACCCAATGAGCCCCACAAGTGTCACACCCAAAGGGCAGTCTCAAGAGGCACCAGAGACCACTGGGATGAATCACACTCAGTGGGGTAAGCCTCCCACACAGAAGCACAGAAGCCGTGAATGTGGTGAAACCCCACAGCCAATAACCATGAGTACCAATCCCATCCACTGATAGCAATCAAGGCTCAACTATAACAGGAAGGTACACACAACCCACACTCCTGAAACACCCAGAGCAGGTGACCAGGGAGACGATGCCAGGGCCCCACAGGGCACCTTCTACATAAGGTCACCCAGCCAAGACTGGGAGACATAGCAGGTCTACCTAATGCATAAAAACAGAGAGGCAGCCAACATAAGAAAACAAAGAAATATGTCCCAAATGAAAAAAATAGGAGAAAACTCCAGGAAAAGGACTAAATGAAATGGAGGCAATGGCTATACGGTTGCTCAAGGAATGTAGTGAGAACTTCAACACAGAGACAGCAAGCATAAATAAGAACACAGAAATCAAAAAAAAAAACGAAAAAGAACCAGTCAGAAGTGACAAATAACTTCTGAATAACTGAAATGAAGAATGCACTAGAAAGAATCACCAGCAGACTAGATGAAGCAGAGGATTGAATCAGTGATTTGGAAGATAAGGTAGCAGAAAATTCCCAATCAGAACAGCAAAAAGAAAATAGAATCCAAAAACAAATGAAGAGAGTTTAAGCGACCTCTGGGACAACATCAAATGTAACAACATCTGCATCATAGGGGTACCAGAAGGAGAAGAAAGAAAGCAAGGGATCGAGCACCTATTTCAATAAATAATGACTGAAAACTGTCTTATCCTGGCAAAGGAAATAGACATACAAGTCCAGGAAGCCCAGAAAGTCCCAAAGAAGATGGACTCAAAGAGGCCCACACCAAGACACATTATAATTAAAATGGCAAAGAATAAAGACAAAGAGAGAATACTAAAAGCAGCAAGAGAAAGACAAGTAACTTATAAGGGAGCTCCCATAAGATTGTCAGCTGATTTCTCAATAGAAACTTTACAGGCCAGAAGGGATAGGCACAAAATATTCAACATGATAAAAAGCAAAGACCTACAATCAAGGGTAATATACCCAGCAAGGCTATTATTTAAAATGGAATGACAGATAAAGCACTTCCCAGACAAGAAAAAGCTAAAGGAGTTTATCATCACCAAACCAGTAGTTAAAGGAGTGTTAGAAGGACTTTTTTACGATGGAAAAAGAAAATCAAAATTATGAATAAAATGGCAATAGCTACATATCTATCAATAATTATTGGGTTGTCAGAAAAGTCATGACATATTTTGTCTGTTTTTCAAAGGTCATTTATTTATATAAAGAACAAAGATCAACCAATGATATATTGCCCATTTTGTACAATAACCTTTTGCCATCTTTCAATGAGCTTCATAATTCCTCGTTCATAGAAGTACCTGTCTTTATTTGTGAAAAACTGAACAAGGTGCTGATTTACAGCCTCATCTGAATTGAACGTTATACCATGCAAGGAGTTTTGAAGCGACTGAAACAAGTGGAAGTCTGATGGCACAAGGTCAGGTAAGTATTGTGGGTGTGGCAACACATGCCATTCAAACTCAAATAACTTTTGACAGGTGATCAAACTTGTGTGCTGTCTCACGTTGTTGCAATGGAACACAACTCCTTTACAATTAACAAGCTCTGGAAGTTTCTGGATAATGGATTCATTCAAACTCTCCATTGCCGACCCATTTGAATTGATTGGTTCCTTGGTAGGAACTCGAAAAACACGACAACTTTAAAATCCCACCACACTGAGAGCATAACCTTCCTCTGATGAATGTCTGCTTTCGATGTCATTTGAGGTGAATCATCACGTCGGGACCAAGACCGTTTGCACACCACATTGCTGTAAACAATCTACTTCTCATCACCAGTTATCAGTTGCTTCAAAAAAAGATCATTTTTCTCACGTTTAATGAGCATATCGCAGATGTTTATACATGCCGTCAAATGAACTTCTTTGAGTTCATCAGGAACCCAAATATCAAGCTTGTTTACGTATCCCAGCTTCTTCAGGTGGTTGTGAGTGCTTCAGTGATGGATGTTCAATGTTCCTGCAATCTCTCGTGTCGTGTAACATGGGTTTGACTCGATCAATGCCTTTATTTTGTCAGTGGGCCTCCTTGACTGAGGAACATCATTGAGATCAAAATCACCAGCACGGAATTTCATGAACCATCATTGGCACTGACGTTCTTGTAGAGCATTGTCACTGTAAACTTTATACAGCTTTTCACAAGCTTGACATGTGTTCTTCCCTTTATGGAAGTAAAACAGTAAAATATGGCAAAAATGCACAGTTTGGTCTTCCATCTTCAACTTGTAAAATCTCCAAAACTCAACCAAATTGCTCAGTTTTTTTTTAGAATGAAGCTAGAACTGTCAGCTGTCAAATGACATAGCAATAACATAGATGCAAATGATTCTAGTACTTCCAAAAATGAACTAGTGCCATCTGTTGCAAACATGCATCATGACTTTTCTGACAATCCAATACTTTCAATGTAAATGGATTAAATGTTCCAATCAAAAGACATAGGAGAGATGAATGGATAAGAAAACAAAACCCTTTATATGCTGCCTACAAGAGACTCACTTCAGATTGAAAGACACACACAGATGGAAAGTAAAGAGATGAAAAAAGTTATTTCATGAAAATGGAAACAAAAAAGCACACACACACAAGAAAAAGCTGGGGTAGCAACACTTATACTGGACAAAATAGGCTTTAAAACAAAGGCAATAAGAGACAAAAAAGGACCCAGTAATCCCACTTCTGGGTATTTTCCAAGGAAACCCAAAACACTACTTCGAGAGGACCTCTGTATCTATATGTTCATTGCAGTGTTCTTTACAGTCGCCAAGATGTGGAGGTAGCTGGGAATCTGTCAATGGAAGAATGGATAAAGAGGAAGTGGTATAATATACAATGGAATATTGCTTGGCCATGGAAGGGAATGGGCTCTTGCCATCTGTAGTAGCATTGGATGGACCTGGAGGGTGTTGTGCTGAGTGGAGTATGTCAGACAGAGAAAGACAGATGCAATGTGATTTTGCTTATATATGGAATCCAAAGAACAAAATAAGCAAACAACAGAACAGAAACAAACGCATAGATACAGAAAACATTTTGATGGTTACTAGATGGGAGGAGTATTGGAAATGGGTGACAGTGTGGTACAGTGTCAGATGGTTGCTGAACTTATCATGATGATCACTTCTTTAGGTATATTAATATTTAATAACTATGGTGTACCCCTGAAACTAATATAATATTGTATGTTAGCTATATTTTTAATAAAAATCTTTAAAAGAGAGAGAGAGAGAGCCCTTGCAGGATAGCCTCCCAGGGTTGGTGGAGCAAATACAAGAGACTTTGCCCACTATGCATTTGGGGATTTTGTAATAATTTCTACAGGCAATAAACATGTACATTCATAGGGAAAATCCACATCAACAGCACCCTGAATTTCCCTTGACAAATTTCCCACCTGACATGTAAGCGTTCCTTAGGCCTTCTCAGCAAGGGTATTCTTTTTCTTCTCTTCTGAGCTCCTCCGCAGAGTGGTCAGCCTTTGAAACCAGTCACTCCCTCCCCATCTTCAAACTTCTCCCTCTTTAATTATGCAGAGCAATTTAGATAGCATTGTGCCCCGTGTTCCAAGGGGCCATCACAGTATTTCCTCCAGACCGACCGACCATACAGTGCCCTCCCTAAGAGGAAATCTGACAAATCGTTTTCTCATCTCACCTCACATTTTGTCATTTGTGTTACACAGATCAAACTCATTATTATCTGCAAAGCCTTGTTTGGGGAGTGCTGCAATAAAAAAATTTATTTTTCCCTAATTGATCTGGATAAACATGTGTCTGTCAATACAAACCCCATCCCTTCATGGATCATTTACTGCATCGACAGCTACATGCTCCAGGGCAAAGCTAAGGAGGCTTTTCTGCAGCTGTACGAACAGCCACTGAGTAGATCTCTCTTTGAGAAAGCTCTCTCTGAGTCAAGCTGGAGGAATGAGAAAAACAAGCAGATGCTTTGAGCCAGGAGGACTTTCTTGTTTGCATAATCGGATCTGGTCTGTTCCCCTGCAAGAGTCTAGATTCCCTTGTGCTCAGCAACAACCACAGACCCACGGCCACCTGCCCACCCCTGCCTGTCACTGCCCAGAGACAGACCACGCTTGCTGCCTTCCGCAGCTCAGCCTGTCCTCATTCACGTTCTCTAAGTGAGGAGGCTGCATTCTGCACCATCTGAAGCGACTGGCCTTTTGTCTTCTGGAGCCGTTGCCCTGCTCTGAGGCAGGGCGAGCATCAGTGGAGAGTGTTGGCTGCAGGAAAGAAGGAAAGTTAGGAGCCTGATGTTCCTGCCCAGCTACAAACTGAACTTAGGCCAGTGTAGAGCGTCCCCAGCCCAGTGCCTACATCCTCAGAGGAAACGCCCCACCCAGGGGTTCTCAAGTTCATTTATGACAATGAACAGGTCCAAGCTTATTGTCTCAGGATGAAAGAGGCTGGCTGTGGGATGTCCTGTGTCTAGAATATGTACAAATGCCGCCTAGGTTCCCCTTACCTTCTGGGAACAGCACCCAAATTTTCCTAAGGGAACCAGCCTTCTCCCCTTCTCGATCCAGGAGGTTTGCATGGGGCCGGTCCCATTCCCTGGATCTAGGCCTGGCTACTCATCTCATTTCATTACCCAGGCCATGGGGACTGGCTCTGGGATGGTCCAAGGCAGGCCGTTTGGCCCAGTGAGTCTCAGCTCTGGAACCTTTTCTGGAGCAACTAGGAAGGCTGTGTCCTCTTGGCTCCAGGAGTTGCTGAGAGAGTCTGGGTAAGCCTGGACCTAAGGTGAACAGCTTGCCACCAGTAGGACAAAAGGTGGAGAGAAACAGGTTCCCGAAGACTGTTAGAACCTCTGGGCACACCCAGGCCCCTGGAGTCAGTTCTGCATGCCAGCAAAGCACATCAGCCAGGGTGAACGGGGCTTCTGGCACTCACATCCCAGTGTCCCTGTGCCCACATGGACATCTACAGTTTCCTTCTGCTGTATCTACATCACTCGTTGTTGATGATGTCAGCGACATCTGTCCTCTGCACCTCCCTACACCTCCCTCTTTCCATCTTTGGGTGTCCTGCCTTGGTCTGGAGGCAGCAGGATGTGATGGGTGAGAGTCCTCGCTCAGCCACACAGTGGACAGTGCAGCAGGCTTGTGGGTCTGGGACGAGAGCACGGAAGCTGGACCTAGGAAGGACAGCCAGGTGCCAGACGCTGGGAGACGAGGCTTGGGACGTCCATCCGTGGTCTGTGCAGTAAGAAGTGAGGTGGGACTGGGCTCTAGGACACAGCTAGGCCACAGGAGTCATCAGTCACAAGAGGGGATGGAGCCAGAATCAGAGGCTGTGGCCTCACAAACAATCAGAGCTGCCAGGGGTGACCAGGGTGGCAAAGACAGGGAAGGAAGAACTGTGCTCTGTGGAGGTCTGAGCTTCCTGGGACACACGAGCCTCCTCTGGTCTTAAGGGAACTCTCTCAGGTTCCATACTGGAGAAGCCAGGAGACCCTGGCTCTGGTCCAACCTGCCGCATAACTTCAGACAGGAAGCTCAACCTCTGTGGGCCTCAGTTTTCTCATCTTTGAAATAGGTCTTAAAATAAATGGGTCTCATTTAGTAGCTGGTGTAGTTTCAAAAGCTCTTTCCTGCATAACAAGAGGACAGTTTAAAGGAGCCTTCAATGCCTTATCCCAAAGTAGGAATTGATGGTGATTAGGAGGAAGGATGTAGGATTTTGAGCCCAAATAGTGTAAGTTTCAGTCAAGACTTTGACTCTTACTCTTTAGGAAACCTAGAACAAGACACGCTGATTTTTTTAAGCATCTATTTCAGCATTTTTCAAATGAGAAAAGGAATTCCAGCTTTCCCTCAGATCTAGAGTGGGGACCAAATGAGGGCAAAAGAACTTAGTAAAATACAGTGACAAAATAATAAAAATGATACTACCACTGCCCTTTACTGACCACTTATTCCATGTGAAGCATTATCTCATTTAAGTCCCCAAACAACTCTCCAAGACAGAAGTAACAGGAATAATAATAATGAGCTGTTGGATTAATAATAATCATCATTATCAAGTGCGTAGTATGTGGTAGGCTCCGTTCTAAGGGCTTTCTGGGCACAAGATATCTCTAGTCCTCACAAGAGCTGCAGGAGGAATATACTCATATACTGCTAATAACCCATTGTGCAGATGGGCAGACTGAGTTCACAGAGGTTGATAAATCAAGGTCTTAGGGCTTGCAAAAGCATAGCTGGGACTTATCAAGTGTAGCAGTGATTTTATAACTTATCATACATATGTTGGGAGAGTGTATACATCATATATTGTATAACATACAAGTAATTCTAGTCTCATGAATGATTGGCAGGAAGAAAGATCACACAAGTCTCTATTAGTCTCCTTGCCCAGAATAGTGACACAAACAGGAAGCCATGGATAGGACCCTTGCTTGCATTCCAAAATGAAGCTGTTTCTGCTCTAGGGTGTGGTTAAAGAGATGACTTGGGACCAACCTATCTTGAGAAGAGGCCAAGCCAGCTTTGGCAGCAGAGAGAGCTGGGCTCAAAATGTCCACCCAGGAAGAATAACATACTTCCACTCAGCAGCCACAGAGCTGGACCCTCCCAACTGCCACAGCTGTTCCCAGCCACCCACCAGCAGGCAGGTGCTCTTCCCACCCAGCCTCGGCAGGCCCTGGAATGGGAGCCCGCTGCTCTTATCAGCTGGACTGTACACTTATCTCCTGGAGCCCCTGGGAATCACCCTTCCTTACACATACATACACACACATACACGTGAGCACACCGTCTGTACTGGCATGCCGCATCTGCACCCAGGACTGAAAGCCAGACATCCTGACGCTGTACTTTCCCTGTTAGAACAGCATCTGGCACTTAATAAACACTTAATAAATGTTTGCCATAATCATTGTCTGTTGCAATCAGTGGAAAAGGGAAACAGGAATTGGGAGTTGTCGTGGAGCCAGCCAAGGCCAGGTTAGAGGAATCCCAGAGCTTTGCAGTGACTCCAGTGGGAGGAGACAAGGGTTGTTAGTATAACAAGGTCCAGATGTTGGGCTGGGTCTCCTGGAGTCGGGAGGACTGGCCATGACCCTGGAAGGTGAGATGCTTGGACTTCTGGGTGTCTGGGGGCATCTGAAAGGGAGGGGCAAGAAGTTGAGAGCATCTCTCCTTCCTAACTCTTCTGGGAACCCAGGACACCTTCAAGAAGGTCAAGGACAGATTGAAAGATTGCCGGCACCCAGGAAGGGGTGAAGAGAAGTGGTCAGTGCCTGGGTACCTTCCTTCACAAGATTAGAGCTCTGTGCTGGACACAGTCCCACATGAGGAGTAGGGCGGAGCCCCCACTCAGGGAGTTCCCAAAGCCAGCCATGAGCTGACAGAGCCTGTTTTCACCTCATCACACTGAGACTCGCAAGTGTCTCTTACAGAGGTGGAAACTGAGGCCCATGATGAAGCTGCGGTGACCTGTGTCCTCAGGAAAGTCGAGCAGAAGCAATCGATTGGTCAACACGTCTGATAAGTAGGTAGGAAGAAGATGCTTTGAGAGTGAACAGGCAGGACTCAGAAGGCTCTGGAATGATGTGGGGTGAGGGCTAGATCATGACTTTCTGAGACCTCATAGACGTATGCAGGCTCCAAAAGCAAGAAGAAAATCATGAGGGCGAACGCCCTTTAATAGAGAGTTAGGGAGAGTCCAGAATCAGCAGCTCAAATGTCATGTCTCCTGAGAGCGTTCACTACTCCCCACAGGGTCAAATCAGTGCCCTCCAGGTCTCTGCAGCCTCTCACTCCACTCCACTCAGCCCTAGCATGATCTGGGCTGGAGCTACAGCTATGAGTCAGACTTAGCCCTTTGTTTCTTAAGGGATACAAATTTCAAGGAGATACAGTGTCACAGGCAGGGCTCCCCCAGCAGCTGATTCCGAGCCAAGGATTCCAGTGGGAATAGTTGGAAGGTGATCCCAGGAAACAATAGTAGGAATGTGAGGAAGTGAGTGCTGGAAGGAGCAGGGAAGCTTGTATTATTGAGCAGGGTACTGCTGTGGGCACCTAGAGCTCAGTCCCACTGGGGAGCACTAGGGGGCGACTTAGAACACACCGCAGCGTTGTTCCATTTAGCCTTCAACTCTCTCACCTGCCATTGGCGGAGGGCTGCTCCCAGACACATCATCTCCCCAGCACTTCCCACTGCCCAGCTCAGTGAGGCCTCATCAGCGTGCCTGGGAACAAGGAGTGACAGGCAGGAGTCTCTTACAGTTCTTATTGCTAAGTCTTTGTCATGTCTGCCTCCCCCAGTAAACGAGACAGAGCATAGGCTCTGGAGCCAGCCTGCCCATGTTCAAATCTCTGCTTCTCCTCTAGATGTGGAACCTTGGTTTAACCTCTCTGGACCTCAGCTCCCTTCTCTGTCAATAATACCTACCTAGCAGGATTCACGTCAGTTGACACCCATAAAGAGCCGAGAACAGCACCAGACACATGGGTGGTACTCCAGAGACGTTCACCATTATTTTGAAGACCAGGAGTCTTCAAGGCAAGTTCAGTGCCTGATTTATCTTTTTCCCCCA
>NW_017731502.1:2687972-2711915 GCF_001890085.2 Hipposideros armiger | reverse complement strand
AGACAGCCATCTTCCCTCTATAACCTCACATGGCAAGCACACTAATCCCATTCATGACAGCTCTACCCTCATGACCTAAGCACCTCCCAAAGGCCCCACCTCCTAATACCATCACATTGGGGGGATAGGATTTCAACATATGAATTTTAGGGGAGACCACCATTCAGTCTATAACACCCTCTTTCTCCTATACTCCCAGCGCTGAGGGTCTGGTCTCTGCCTCCCAACATTCGCCTTTCCTGTGTCCTCTCATCTACTAATAGCTCAGATCTCGTGAGAATTCGTGTGCCATCACACCTTATACACTATTCATTTCATCTCCCACAGTCCCAGCAGTCAGCATCTTACAGATGGACCCCTGGGCGAGCAGAGGCACTGAGTCTGCACGGGCAGTTGCAGCTGAGCCAGGATGTGACCCCCAGGCTGTGACAATGGAGGCCGCACTGTGTGGCTTTGTACCACACTGGACTGTCTCCCCTACCAAATGTCCCCATCCTGTGTCCCAGACCCCTTAAAGGGCTGACTTTCCTTTCACAGGATAGAAACTAATTGTCACTAAAATGACAGCGACTAATTTTGGCCTAAAAGATTAGCTTCCCACGTTCAGGTCACATCTTTCTTTTAGCTGGAAATTTCAATTCCGTCAGCTAATGGGGGCAAAAAAGCAAAGAAATGCCCCAGACTTGAAGACATAAAGATAGGTAGCAACACCCTGCTGTAGCTTGGGAACCAGGTTAAAGGGCCTTTCTGCTCCAGACAGTGTACAGGAAAAGTATCAGCTGCCCGGAGTGCCCCTGGAGAGAACTTTCTATGGTGCTTTTTTTTCCTCTATGTACTTTTTACTCTGAGAAATACTGCATCAGAAAATAAGCTCATGGTGAGGGTTTAATTCTCTCAAAAAAAAAAAGACAATGAAAGTTTCTAGGAGTGCCCTGTGGTCTGTTAGAGATACAGTCCATCTCCCAGACTCCTGAGCAGTAGGGAGAGGCCTGGTCTGGCCATGTTCAGGTGGGTTCCTAGAGGCTGGAGGCTTGAGGTGAGGAGAGACTAGGTGTCAGGGCCCTCCACCCACACCTCAGCCACAGCAATCATGTTTATATATCTGGGTCCCACATAAGATTTTATTTGGGGGAGACATAAATGGTGCCGTGAAAAAGGAAAAGAAAAAGGAAAAATGGAAAAACAGGATCCAAACCAATTCCTCGTAGTACAAAAAGAAAACTGACGTCCAGGAGGTGAAAGGTCTTATTCAGCATCATACAACTGGTGGAGGCCACCTAGAATTAGAAGCTGAGATTCTTTGTGTTAAGTCAACATCCAGCACCTTGCTTCAGTTGCTGGGTCACACTTGGCAGTGTTTACTGATGGGTGCCGCATGTAAAGGTGATGAGCTAAACACAGGCCCTCCCCCAAGATGCCTGCGGCCTGGGGGGTGGGGGGAGGCCTGTAGGAAGGGGGATACAAGTCATAGAACACGTGCAAACTCCTCAGAGATAGGAGCTCTGAGGCATGGGCCATGGGAGCTGGCCCCCCCTGAGGGCGAGGGGAAGCACCTCTGAGGAAGGAGTATGTGAGCTGAAGGACACAGGAAGCAAGTTCCCTGGCAGTCCTGCTCAGTGCAGGAGGCCGGCTCCTAGAGAGGCCCTGGGACACCCACTCAGCACTACCTGCCCCAAGGAGTTCCATTCAGGGAGAAGACAGCCTTCCCAGGTGCTGAGCACCTACTGATGCTGAGCCCTGCACACCGGACCTTTTTTAACCTCTTCTACCCACCCTGCAAAGTAAGTGATCGCATCCCCACATCACAGATGGGGAAACTGAGGCTCAGTGAGGTTCACAGAATTGCCTGGTGTCACACAGCTGATCATAACCAGGGCTAGGATTTGAACCAGAGTATACATGGTCCCCAAACCATACTGTTTCCACACTCCCTGGCCATTAAATGTAAGCAAAAGGAGACTGGAATTCTGAGTGCAAGCCATCAGGGCCAAGCTGCTGTATCTAAAAGGCTCTTTCCTACTGGGAAACATAACTCCACTGGGGTCATTTGAACCAACTGTGAAAATAACACAGTTCTCTCATCGTTCTCCATATCAAGGGCTGCACGTGAACTAGGAATTGAAGTCGGCCAAGGTACAACAAGCTGACCACGTGTTAAAGGCTGTACAGTATTGGGAAATACTAAGAATGACAGGAACCTGGAGGGAAGGGAGGAAAACTGGGGGTGGGGGGGGGAGGAAGTCCCTCTTGCCTTCTAAGCAGTGATCCTCCCCACATGGAAAGCACACACACACACACACACACCCTATGCACTCACACCCCATACACACACACACACACAAACACATACACCAGGCATGCACACACACTACACATACATACACATACACCATGCACACATACATATACACATGCATATGCATACACACATTCATCGTGCATGCACATACATGCACACACAAAAATACATACACATCATGCATGTACACACACCATGCACACACACATATACACACATGCATGCACCGCAAATATATACATGCATACACAAATGCACATGCAAACACACGCACATACGTACATATACTTGTAACCATCACCAGCAGCTGGGTGTCAGGCATTCTCCTGTCATAAAGCTCCCTGACTCTCACATTGATCCTTTCGTTTCCCTCTGCATAACATGCAGTCTCTGCTACTATCCTGCAGCCTTAGGGCGGAGACTTCACATCTCTGGGAAACCCCTGCCAGCCTAGCATGGCTCTGGCCACCCGACAGGGGCCCAGTGACTGCCAGTGACTGGTAAAGAACAGGGCCAGAGTTGTCCTCTGGCAGGGCCATAAGGAAAAAGCAAGCCACGTGAGTCTGATGTTCTTCGAAAACAAAACTGAATTGGGTTCAGAGCCAGCCTGTGCTGGCCGGTTTTGGGTTAGGGTTGCCCGTGTGTGTTCTCTCTACCCATCATGATTTCTGCTGGGTCTAGGGCTACACAGTCACACCAGCTCAGCTCTAGGACAGCAGAGAGAGGCAGGAATAGCAAATCAAGGCATTTCCTGGCTGCAGCAAAAGTCATAAAAACAGATAACACTGCAGAGAAAATCACACAACAGTTATCAGCCAACCAGAGGACCCAGCATTTATCTGGAATTTTGCCGAAACCATGGGAACTAAGGAGCCTGTGGCTAATGGCTCACGGGGGCTCAATTGGAACAGTGTCCCTTTGGGCCCACTTTATTCCTGCTGGATTTTTCTCACTGGGTTCATGCACCAACCATGTGTATGGCCCACTGGGCCTCAACCTTAACACACTCCCTTTTTATCCTAAAATGACATTCACCTATAGCCCACTTACAGTGCATTTTTTAAAACAGCAATTTAATGCTCAAAGTGAAACATAAAGGGGAAATAAGAAGTAATTTTTTTTAATATATGTATTTCAATTTGTGAATGCTCAGGCCCAGTGGCACAAGGAACCTCAACACAGGTTTGGACTTAAGAGTAGTGAGAGGACCGGAAGCCATTTCAAACAAGACATATAGGAAAATCAGAGAACAGAGGGGAACACTAAATGAAAATCAGCAATGTGTTAAGCAATAATTGATGATATTTTGTGTAACTGAGTGAGTTCGACATAAATGTCAGTGGTGGATCTGCAAGTCGTGTGAGGTGTGGGACGGCCCTTCATTGTCGGGATGTCCCCAGACACTGCTGGACAACAGCTTTCCTGGACTCCATCCACCAGATGCCACCAATACTGTCGCTTCCAATCATTGCAACAACCAAAACTGTCCCCTCCATTTGTACAAGTCCCCCTAGGGGCAAAAACATCCCCTTTGAGGACCACAGAGGTAGGCCTTGGGGACACCAGGGGCGGGGGGAGGGGAGGGGGGGTTGACCCTCCTTGTTAACCAGAACCTCCCAGACTGGAATGCATGCAGTTGCAGGAGGAAGAAGAAGTGGGAAGCCTTGGGGAACCTTCCCTGGTTCCCCTGCCACCACCAGGCTCTGTCCCCAGGCACCAGAGTGCACCCCGACCCAAGTGTGCACCTTCTTCTGCCCTTGGCCTTGACACATGCAGAGCCTGTGGCATTGGCTGGGGGGCAGCATCTGAGCCTAGAAGGTTTGCGGGGCTCAGGACTCTCAGAGCCTCCAGAATCCCACCCGTTTGCTTCTCAGTCAAATTTCCCTTGTTTCCTACAGCCCCAGGGAAGCTGGTCACCGCTCTGAGCCCTGCTAGCCACCCCCACCCCCAGTGTGCAGGAAACAGCAATACTGAAACAGAAGGCAGGGAACCCGGGGCTGGGGGAGTGGCAAGCGCTCATCTGCATATCATTTGTCAAAGATGCCCTCAGAATGGCCTCAGACTCCCCCAGCCTGCCCCAGCCAGGCCTGTTGTGTCCACATCCTCCCACCCCATGGGAGACAAAGGCTGCAGGCAGGCAGGAGCTCCCGAATCAAGCGAGGGTACAGACTGGCCGTCTTGGGGTATGGCAATCCCCTTCTGGGTGTGGAGCAGGCATAGTAAAATGACAGGGGCCCCTGGTTACCCACATCCAGGTGCACCATGGCCTACCTGGGCCCCACAACCACCCCTTCAAAGCTAACTGGGCATTCAGTCTGTAGGGCATCCCCTCCACCCACCAGCCTGGCTGCACCAGGTGGGAGCTACCACACCTGACTGGGTACAGAGGCCCTCCAGTTTATATGCTACTCAATGGACAGGTTCTGAGGTCCAAACCTGTGATGTGAGAACCTGCATGTATCCAAAATCACTCTCCCAAATTTCCCCTTGCGTGGGCACCACATTAGAGACCAGCAAGTAGGCCCTGAGTCCATCCCACACAGAGGGCTTGCTCCCCACTTTGGGGAGAGATCTCTGTTTCCTCAGTCGGGTGAGCATGAGGGGTGCTTACCCTCACAGCCGCCATGCCTTGAGGAAGCCCAGGCTGCGTGGAGAGGCCACCAGTAGGTGCTCCAGCTGACAGCCCTCGTGGAGGTCCCAGCCAATGGCCATCATCAACCACCAGGTCTCTGGGTGAACCAGCCTTCAGGTGATTTCAGCCCCCTGCCCTTGAACCACCCCAGCCTGGAAATCTTCCAGGTGAAGCCCCAGACGCCACGGAGCAGAGATAAACCATCCCCATCTTGGCTGTGTCTGAATTCCTGACCCACAGAACGGGGAGCCAAAGTTTAGTACATAAAGGTACTTTATGCCTTAGTTCACTATTTGGTGTGCATTCAGGGGCAGCCAGTGTGTGTGTATCTTTAAACATTTCAATAACACTCAGCGTGGCAAATGGCTCACACTAGAAGAGGCACACCGGAGCTGAGACTGACCCAGGAAACAGCGACATCAAAGGCACGCGCTCAGTCAGAGCATTAATTAGCCTGGAGGCCAGGGGCAAAGCCCCCGCCGTTAAATGATCTGTTCTAAAGAAATACATGAAGTTGAGTTCTTGCAGGTTAAACATGTGATAGATTCTACCAAAGGTGTTCCAGAAAGACTTGTGGCTTGACAGACGATGAGCTGAATTCTCTTGAAGGACAGACACCCTGGGTTTGTGTGTGGTCCCATGCAGCCAACGATGACAGAACTCAGAGATCTCGGTTGTCTTCCCCGGCGGGCCATGGGGATAGCGGTGCCCTGTCAGATGATGGTGCAGCCGCAGCAGTACTGCTCAGGGTAGTCCACCACATACACCCTGTGGTCGGTGCCGTAGATGTAGTAGACATTAGTCTTTCCTTGGTACCAGTAATGAACTTCTGTGAGGGGGATCAGCTCAATGGTCTGGCGCTGAGAAAATAATTGGCCAAGAAAAACTTCAGTGTTCTGATCAAGTCACTCTTCTGCTCAAGAACCTTCAGTAGCTCCCTACTACCTGTGGGATGAAGTTCATGCTGTGGAGTTGGCGTTTTGGCTCCCACCTGGCTCTCTAGATGTAGATCCACCTGCACTCCTCCATACACCCTACGCTCTGACTCAAGCCAACCTCTCACCTTTAGCCACCACCTGATGCTAGGTTTCATGAATTGGGGGCACACATATCCCCAGAGGAGTCTCTGGATGTATGAAAAGCCACCAGCCAAACAGGACAGCTCCCAGAAACATTCATTTTTAAATGGTGAGTAGACAAAGGTAGATGATAAAGTCATTTTAAATATTTTTATATTAAAGCCACCATGGACATATTAGAGAGTGGCTTATGCAATTTGAATTAAATTTTAAGATAGAACATTGACACCAAAGGAATTCCAAAGTTTGGTGGGCTGCTTCAGGCGATTTTCTCCGAGCCTGCCTGCCCCCCACCAAATGGGGAAATCGAGGTCCATGGCCTCATGGAATTTCCAGTTTGGAAGATCATCTAGGTCAAGCTCCATCTCCTCGTCATAGCTGGGCCTGTTTAGTGCTCAGATCTCCTCTCCAGCACCTACCTGTATGTGGCCTCTCCCTCCCCCCAGAGAACAGTCCTCAAGTCCCTCGTTCTCTGGCCTCTTCTCTGAGTACTGACTCAACAACCTTCCGACATCGAGGGGCCCAGAACAGAACTGGCAGCCCCACCTGGGAGAGAACACTGGCTCCCATGGAGGCACCCATCCTCATTAGCTTTCCATGCTGTTTTGTCATCGACAACTACAGATGGAGTTGACATAGGAAAGTTACCCCTAATCATTGAAGTGAAGCGTCCTTGGGGACATCCTGTGGGCCAGGCTCTGTGTCAGAAACCCTAAGTGCTTCTGCACTATCTGCTCCCCTGTCCCAGGCTCAGGTGTGGGGATCACAAACCCAGAGGGAGGTGGCGTGGCTGGCCCAGGGTCAGACTCTTAACGTGCAGGAATTTCTCCTGCCTAGGAAAAGAGTCCAAGTCCTCTCAGTGTATGTGTGTGATGGTCTGAGGCCCCAGGAAAAAGGTGAAACAGGTGGGGGGGGGCAAAGGGAGGGGGATTTTGAGAAGCAGCTCCCTACTGTACTGGAAGGGAAGCCAAGGGACAGCATGACATTGTGGCAGGACGGGGAGCCAGACCAGGGCATATGTTTTCCATGAAGCTTTCTGTGTGATCTCGTACTTCCTTTCTCTGAGCCTCAGTGAACTCATCTGTCAAATGGGGATAAGATTTCTATGTCACAGAGTTGCTGCAACAATCAAATGAGATTGTGAGACTGAGTTTTCTTTGTATGCCAGAAACTGGTCTCCAAGTGTTAATTTGGGAAATATAAGGTAGAAAACCCCTCCTGACATTTTGGTATGGGGGACCCAAAATGGGAATCACGAGGAGAGAAGGAGAGGGCCAGTCAACATCACTGCTGAGAAGGCCTGGACAGTGGTGTCAGCAGCACCACTCATTTCTGGGCTTTTCTACTAAGGTCAAACAGAGAACACAGCAATACCACCCCGTCCCCACCCCCACCTGCCCCCACCTGAATGGTCTCTGAGTCTGAGGCCACAGGTTGGTCAGGACATCAGTTGCCATCAAGTGGTTATCTTGTAACCAGCCATTTATCTGTTTGTATACCTCGGTCATGCCCCTGGGATGAAAAGATCCCAGGTCTGAGCATCATGGCCTGGGCCGGTGCCATGATGGCTGTCTCCACACTGGATTCCACTTGCTAACGTCTTAATTCCCAACAAAATACCAGCATGAATCTTTATCTACAGTCCAGGACCAAGGAACGATGTAGGGGAAAGACTCACAGATGTGGCTTCTTCTCCCATTACATCCCCCTTTAAAGAGCAATGTGCACCTGCCCCGGTTTACCCTTCCATGCTCCAGGCCTGGTTCGCAAATGGCTTGTGCTGCCCGAGACAGGAAAACCAGGTTCCAAACCGAGACCGGCCACCTAGGCCTAGAGCTCGGCGGTCACTTCGCCTCTTCGGGCCTCGGTTTCCCCAGATGCCAAATGAGGGGTCAAAAAAAGACTCAAATCCTCAGTCTCAGAAGCAAAAGAGTTCCAGGAGTGTCCACATACTGCTGAATCATGTCCTCGCCTTCTTCCCAGTTCCCATGCAGTTACCTCAATATTTGGGGCTCTTCACTGTGACCCACACCGTAGAATACTAGTGCCGCAAGAGCGAGCTTCCTGCGAGACCGTTCTGGGATCTCTCGTGGATACTGTTCTCATCCCACTGGGCCCCCTGGCATCTGCTGCACACCCACCCCCAACCCCGCTGCTGCACACACACTTGCTCACAGCTCAACCTTCCTCTTCAGAGTCCCATCCTTGAGATACAGAACCCACCTCCCACCCAGGAGCAGAAAGAGCCTGGGAAGGTTGTGCCAGTGATGGCATGGTGCGAAAGAACAGAAGTCCAGCTCGCTCACCTCCGGGAGGACAGCCTGGGGTGTGGTTGACACTCAGGGCTCCCCTGGGCTTGGGCCATCACCGACACTGCACCCTTGTGTGATCTCTCCCACCTCCCTCTCCATCTCCTCCACTTTACCGGGTTGTCCTGGGAGCCTTTCCTTAAAATATCCTTGCCTCGGATCCGCTTCTGCAAAGCCCCACCTAAGGCAGGGTCCAAGCCCACTCATTTCCTACACGAGGACACTGAGGTCCGTGGAAGGGAAGGAGCTGGAAGCCGCGAGGGCATGCCCGAACTGGAAAGCAGGTCCTGGCCTGGTAATCAAATGGTCCCTGCAGCGTCTGGCCCAGTGAAAAGGGTCCTGAATCTCCCAGCTGGCTGACATCCCTGGCAAGCCTACACTGCCTCCCAAAGAGCTGCTTGTATCTCTTCATTGTGGTGAATAAAACATTTGGCTTGGAGTCGGGAAAGTTGGGTTCTACTCCTGGGCTCTTCCACTAAGAAGCTGTGTGACCTTGACAAATTATTTCCAATCCCTGGGCCTCCGATTTATCGGAAAAGCCCTAAGTTTGGACTAGACCAGGGTTAGCCGATGATGGCCCACAGGCCAAAGTAGGCCCATCGGCCTATACAGTGCTCACTTAGCATTTAAAAAATTTTGTTGTCAATATTGAAAGTCAGAAGGTTTCATATAAAAATCTGGACTTTAAAAGATTTGAAATCTCCGCCTCGGTGCCTACGTGAAGCTGAGTGGTGGCTGGCTCCTTCGGATAAAGGGCTCTCCCACCCATGTTACCACCTGGCCCTGGTAGGCCTTTGAGTTTGTAGTGCCCTAATTCCATGATTTCTGAGTTTCATTCCAGCTCCAAGATGGTCATTTATTAATTTTAAATTAAATGCATACTTCTCTCTCCTGCAAATAAGGGAGATGTGCAGAGAAAGAGTGGGAAATACTCACTGCAAAGGGGACAGAAGGAACAAGAACATTTTGATCATTTTGATCATCAGTTTCCAAGCACTTAAAGCAAATTGTCTTATCCTTACAATGCCCCCTGAGGCCGTTTTAGCATCTCTTTTTCCGCAAATGAGAAACTGGACTTCAAGGAAGAGGAAGAAGATTAGGATGTGGGAGAACCAGGATCTGAGCCGTGTCTGCAAGACTCAGGCACCTGCTGACAGAACCCCTCACAGAGCTCTGGCGCTGGGCATTCCCTAGCCAAACCTCCACCTTCCGGCAGCTTCCAGCCAGGGAGCTGAGGGATGCAACGGGCAACACTACCACCTAGTGGCCACCAGGATACAGCACCAAACAACCCTGGCCCTGGCCACCACCCCTGCAGACAGGAGGCTGGTGGAAGCCAGGCCTGGGATTTGGAAAGTGCCCTGAAGGGCAGAACGCTGGGTTCCCACCACTTTCCCTTCCCCTCTCTGAATCCCAGGAGGTTCAAATCAAAATCACACTGAGCCACGTTCCTGCTTAAAACCCAGCAATAGCTTCCTGTTGCTCTGAGAATAAAAGTCCAAACTTCTCACCATGGACTGTGCGGTCTGCCCTGCTCTCTGCCTCCAGCCACACTGACCTCAGGTCAGTCCCCAGCGCTCCCTGTGCCCCTCAGGCTGGGGCTCCTCCCCCTCACCCTCCCTCTGGTTGACGCTTCCTCATCCCTTCCTCCCTCCCATTCTCAGAAGAAACATCTCGTTTTCTCCTCCATGTGACCAGAGGGACAGTGCCCCCAGAGCCCCAGGCTGGCCCTGGAAGCCTTGCCTCCCCAAAGCCCCAGGCCCCTGCCCAGCTCACCTGCTGAAGGACTCGGGCTCTGGAGGCCAAGGTGGCGCTGTGCTGGGCGATGCCCCTCTGGGAGGCCAGCGAGATCTCCCTCAGGGGGAAGTCGATAAGTGGGTACACCTGGGGAGAGAGACACGCCCACCTCGCTGCACTGAACAGGTGTCAGCACTTGGAGCCTTGGCGATCTGATTCAGGCAGATGGGAGAAAGGGCCCAGAGAGGAAGGGTCCGCCGCTGTGCTGCGAATGGGTGGGGACTGCTTAGCCTCCACAGACTCTCAATTATCCACATTAAAACCTCGGGAAGTCCAACAAAAGAAGGGGGCTGTGAACAGAGTACTTACTCCTCCACCTGCAGCCCACTCAGTCACCCAGAAAACCTTCGAGGCTGCCTGACTTGGGTGGGGTGCAGGCCTTCCTATAGGGGTGATGCCTGCCGTGAGCATTCAGGAAGCCAGAGTGACTGGATCAAAGAAAGGAGGCTGAGGAATATTATTCAGCCATAGAATAGAAGGAAGTCCTGACGTTTCAACAACATAGATGGACCTTGAGTGTATTACTATACTTAGTGAAATAAGTCAGACAGAGAAAGATACATATGGTATGATCTCACTTATATATGGAATCTAAAAAACAACGAAACTCATAGATACAGAAAACAGATCCATGGTTGCCAGAGGGGGTGGGACAGGGAGGGGGTTGGATGAAATGAGTGAAGGGGTCAAAAGGTACAAACTTCCAGTTATAAGATAAGTAAGTCCTGGGGATGTAATGTACAGTATGGCGATGAGAGTTAATAATACTATATAGGATGTTTGAAAGTTGCTAAGAGAGTAGATCTTAAAAGTTCTCATCACAAGAAAAAAATTGTAACTGTGTGGTAATGTTAACTAGACTTATCGTGGTGATCATGTCACAATATATACAAATCTTAAATCATTATATTGTATACCTGAAACTAATATAATGATATATGTCAACTACATCTCAACTGTAAAAAAATGCATGTTACTAAGTGAAAGAAGCCAATTTGAAAAGGCGGAAGGAAGGAAAGGAGGAAAAAAGGAGGGCGAGAGGGGGAGAGAGAAAGCTGGGTACCTGGCCCCCTCAGAGAAAATGGCATAGGGACCCTGCTCAGCTATCCCATAAAGGCCAAATTCCTGCCAAGGCCTACCCCAGGGTCAGCACCTCTTTTCTGTAAAAGGTCAGGTAGTAAATACGTTAGGCTTTGTGAGCCATAGGGCCTCTGTCTCAACTACTTGACTCTGCCCTTGTAGCACAAAAGCAGCCACAGACAATCTGTAAACAAACAAGCATGGCTGTGTGTCAATAAAACTTTATTTATAGAAGCAGGCTGAGGGCCGGTGTTTGCTGATCCCTGGCCTACAGGACCCTCCCTGGTCTGGCTGCTGGCACCTCTCGTGTCTTAGCTCCTTGCTCTGCCCGGCTCACTTTAAGGCCTCTGTCATGCTGTTCCCTCCACTGCACACCCTCACTCTGATGGCCACACGGCCCACTTCCCCTGTGCATTATTGCTTCAGGTCTTTGCCCAGTGTCACTTCCCTGCCTCCCAGCTGAAACACTACCCCCAACCCTTTATGTCTCCTCACCCTGCTGCTTGCATATTTCTCTCCATCATCTGACATTGTGGTTATATGTTATTATCTTCTCCCTCACCAGACTGTGAGATCTACAAGGACAAGGATTTTGTTGGACGGTATCCCCAAGCCCAGAACGGTTCCTAGGATAGGAGAAGTGTCTCCGGGTTTGTGAAAGGGAGATTGGGAGGAGGGAGGGAGAAGGAGGAAGAAGAGAGGAAGGAAGGGTTAAGTGTGTGAAATTCATGGGAGAACTGGCCCCATGGGGTCGCAGCAGCCTCTGTGCTGTCTAGGCAGCTGTGTCCACCCAGCCTGTCTTGACAAACGAATGCGGCCCCACAGAAAGCCAGAGGAGCCGTAAGGGGAGCCTAGCTTTCGCGTGGAGGTCTGCAAAGCCCTCCTTACCGTTGTATTTTCATCCTTAAAGAGGTTTTCTCCTTTGGCTTTAGCTAGGAGCTCCCCGGGGCAGTTCAGCTGGTGCTCAGACACAAACTCAAACAGGCTGTTCTTCCTGGAGGTGAAGAGGATGAGAGACGGTTTAACATGGGCTTGGAATCAGGCAGACCTGGGCTGGAAGGCTTGCGCTCCTACTGGAGGGACCTTGCGAGACTTCTTTAGCCTCTCTGGGCCTTGGTATCTTCAGCTGTAAACTAGGAAGCTAGTCAAGTACTGACAGCTCCATCTTATTACCTCATTTCACCCTTACCTGTGACGTGCTTAACATGGTGTCTGATGGGAGAAACACTTAATGCCTGGGAGTCTTCCCCGACATGGGAATTTAGGACCTAGGGACTCACTGCCCAGATGGGGTTGCCCACGTGATGAGTGGCTGTTGCACTAGAATAGTGGTGATGTTTGAATTTGAACTCAGGTCTGCGTTAACGCCATGCAGCGCCCCACCATCCCACACTGCCTCTTCCCAGGGATCTCGCCCCTTCCCAAGTCTCTTTAAGCCTTTTTCTCCCGGCAGCTGTGAAAGCCCCAAGCCAGTGGAGTTTCTCTGCAGAAACCAGCCCAGCCCATGTTCCCCGGCTACCCCCGCTGGGCCACAGCTCTGAGACACTGCCACGTACCACATGATGACCAGCTGAATGAAGTGCAGTAGTTTCTTCTCCCCCTTGCAGGTGGCACAAGTCTTGGTCCCCCTCCCTGAGCACGTGCTGCACCTGAGAGGGACACACCATCAGCACCACTCAGATAGTCATGGGGTCCTGGTGGCTTCCAGAGGCCCCCACCCCCAAATCCTTCCTCGTAGGTGTGGACTGTGGTGGGCATAGATTGCTTCCACCTGCCCACCATCTAAGGCCTCCTCTTACTGGTGGCAGTGCCCTAATTTCCCTTTGGGGACCACCCTTCTCCCACCCAGTCCCCATAGTTCATGGGCTCGCCCCCACCCCTTCTATGACCAGTTGGAGACCTCAGCCTAGTCCGTCAGCTTATTCCATCTCCCCGGCCACAGTGGCCGATACAAAGATGGCACATGACCCAAGTGAGTGCAGTGAGACGTGCCCCATAACTTTTGTTGGAACATTCAGGAAAGGGACATCCTTTTCTACTGAGATTACTAACTAAGCTTGGAGATGCGGGTGGTCCCCTCTGTCACCATAAGAGACAGCTTCCCTGAGAATAAAGCCAACACCAAGGAAAGCAGGGTGAGAAATGGAGACAGGTTACTGATGGCCGTGTTTAAGCACTTGGATCCAGCTGTACCTGAAGCCAGAAATATACTCCTGAACTTTTCCATTACATGGGACTATACGTTTACTTTTTTGCTAACACCGGTTTGAATTGGATTTCTTTCACTTGTAAGTGAAAGAAACCTGAGTTTCTTTCCAAATCAAAGACCTTTTTTATCAACCACAGGTGGCAGGTATGCCAAAACTTTACCATCTGGCTTCTTAGAAGGATGGCTTGGGCCTCAGTGAGCCAAAAGTATCATTAACCCACACAACTTTGAATAGTTTCACTCCTCATGATTTCCTGCTTCCCTTTAAAGACTTATAAATACATTAAAGGACAATTATTTACAAAATGCAATGCCCCACTGTTTGCAAAGCCTTATGAGCAGAGATGGAACTTTGTTGGTTGTTTAGACAATCAACCAACCTTCCTTGACTTTTCTATCCTCCATTCACGCCCTGCAATGAGTTATAAATGAGGGTTTTCCCAGGCCCCGAGTCTCAGAGAATTAAGAATCTCATCTTTGGATGGTTTTCTATATTCACTTCCCCACCACGTGAGGCAGGAAGAGGTCTCCTTTTCTTAAACTGCCCCCTTGCCTTCCTGCAATGCCATGATCCTTACACCTGACACAGATTGCTTGATAAGTTCCAGTCTTTTCCAGAAATATCAGGCCTTGAGAAAAGCCCACCCACTCCACAAATATTTATCAAGCAACTATTATGCACAGAACTCTAGGGACACGGGGGTGACAAGACAGACAGGGTGCCTGCTTGCTTCCCAGAAAGGCAGACAATGAAAAGCAAGACAGTCAGGGAGACCCACTCATACCTGTGCCTGCCAGACCCCGAGCACATCTGACACCTCCTGGGCTGCTTGGTTCTGCGCTTGGCTCCACGGCAGGAAGGGCACCTCACCTACAGACACACCATGGCCTCAGCCTCCACTGGCCTCCCAGGGAAGTGGGGCAAAGAGCACCCTGAGACCTGGTTTGAATCCCATCCTGGTGACCTTAAGCAACCTCTCCCGGGGCCTGTGCCCCTTCGTCTATAAAATGGGAGGGTCGGACATAGTGAATCTTTGGACCCCTTCTGTTGTACCTTTCAAAGAATCTACATCCTAACATCCCTGTTTCTTCTGGGACATCAGCCTCTCCTGCTCCTCTCTGATCCCCACAAATGCTGGGACTGTCCCCTAACCAAACAGCCCCGGCCAGAGGGTGTAGGAAGCGGGACGGCCTGGCTGAGGGAGCTGCCATTGGAGATGAGGGTCTCCATCTTGGAAAGGGGCCCAGAAGTGACCCAGGCAGTGCTCCCCCAGTTGGCTGACAGTTGGCTCTGGAGACATTCCAGGAAAAGCCTGAGGGAAGAGGGAGAGGAAGGAGAGGAAAAGGGGTGGAGGAGGAAACAGAAAAGACCACAGGGTGGGGGGGGGGGGCGGGCGGCTCAGGAAAGCCACGAGGAGAATGGTAGGACTGAACGCACAGGAGAGAGACACCGGGTACTCAACACAGCTGGCGCCACAGAAGAGGACGTGAGCGGATAGAGGGGTGAGCACACAGCAGGCAGAAGGAGGGCACCACCAGGGTGGAAGGGATAGACAGAAGGCCAGCAGGTGGAAGGATGGAGGAAGTCCAAAGGATCAGGTGCAAATGGGGAGAGCTAAGAACACGCGAGGAGCTTGGTACTACTCCTAGGATGGTTAAGAGCCCTGAAGATTTCTGAAAAGAAGGCTGAGGCCACGAGAGCATGACTGTGTGCTCAGGAGCCTGTACTGGGCTGAATAGTGTCCTCCCTTTGCCCCCTCACCAAAATGTACATCCAACAGAACCTCAGAATGCGGCCTCATTTGGAAATAGTCTTTGCAGATGTAATTGTTAAGACGAGATCATACTGGACTAGGGTAGGCCCTAAATTCAATGACTGGTGTCCTTATAAGAAGGCCATGAGGAGACACAAGAAACACACACATAGACAAGGCCATGTGAAGATGGAGGCCGGGGCTCAAGTGATGCAGCTTCTAGCCAGAGAATACCGAGGATTGCCAGAAGCTGCCAGAGCTGCCAGAGCTCCCAGAAGCTTGGAAGATGGCTTCTCCTTCAGGGCCTCCAGAAGGAAACAACCCTGCCGACGCCTTGATTTTGGACTTCCAGCCACCAGAACTGTAATAGAATACATTTTCTATGGTTTTAAGCCGCTCAGTTTGTGGGACTTCATTAAGGTGGCTCACGGAAGCCGATACAAGGGCCGGTCTATCTTGTCTCTAGAAGCCCTCTGAACTTCAGCTGCTCAGCACTCGCCATCCTGTACTACAAGTGCTGGTCTCCGTCAGTCTCCCCCACAGACAGGGGGTCCCTGGTTGGAAGGACCCCAGGTTTTAGTCCTCTTGTAGGGCCTAGTGCCAAGCAGGCACTCAATGAATGCTTGTAGATGGATGAGAAAATGAGAGAAGAATTACAGTCATAAACCATCAAAGTGAAAAACACCAGTAGAGATGACCCAATCCAACTTTTCCATTTTAGAGGTGGGAAAATGGAGGACGACTTGCCTAAGGTCACACTGTTAGTGTGGGGTGCTCCAGGACCCCAGCCCAACCCTCTGTCTCTATGCGCCCCCTCCCCCAACACTCACTCACCAACAGCCACACGTGACTCACCATGCCAGCTCCATGGCAGCCGCTGCACTTGTAGCGCCCACGCCCATGGCATTTGTGGCATTCCTGAAGGTGAAATTTTTCTTGAATCTAGTTTCCCAGCAGCTCCTGGTTTCACCACCCCAACCCTTGCCCCCATGATGTCACCATCCCAAACAGAGGTGCAGCCCTTCAGAGGCAGGGTGGGAAGACAGCCATTCCCACTTGACTGTGATGAAAAGGGCCTTGAATGCCAAGCCCAGGAGAATGTGTTACCATTTCCTCAGAGCCCCAGCTCAGTCTGTCCTGGATACTAAGAGGACACTTGCTCTCCCATCCCATGTCCTGACTCTCATTCCCAGGCTAAACCCCAAAGACCAGTGCCCTTCGCCCATTAAGGAGCTAAGGTGGTCTTTGGAAATAGAAGTCATAAAAAATGGACACACTCTTGTGAGAGGCAATGAGCTAGCTAGTGGAATTTAATCACTGAATCAAAATAGCATTTCCACTCTTGAGAAAAAAGTGAAACACTTGCTTAACCTCTCAAAATCCCCTCCATCTTATAATGCTATGAAAATACAGGGGGTTAAATTACATGCTTGAATCAAGTTCTAAAATAAAAACAAGGCAGGTAATTAGACAAGAACATAATATAAAATAGCTCAGCTGTGTTTTTGTAATACATTAGGTTACCCTCATTTCATGTTGTGATAATTCTATAAAACAGGATAGAAGTTAAATTCTGTTCCCCTACTGATTTCCATGAAAAATTCCAACAATGTTTTAACTTTATTTTATATCCGTTTTATTCAGCACTTCAGCTGCTTACTATCAGGCAAAAAAAGAAGGGGGCGGGCGGGGATAAAAATCATTCAGATGGTCTAGGAATGTGAGTGCTATTTAAATCTGATGGCAATTTTGTAAATGGGATCATCCTTTTGCTACGTGAATAAAAAGCCAAGAAAGAAACCAACAGCCTGGATTTGGGGTTTCCCTTTTTAAAAGGATGAAGTTTGAAGAAACTTATTGTGCCTGGAACACCAGCTCAGAGAGAAGGGCAAAGATTCCAATAATCACGTTACCTTGACCAGTGATGAGTGAGGGACTTGGAACTTCCTGGTGTCTTCCTGAAACATCGGAGGAACCTGGACCTTGATGTCCCAAAGCCTGGGGGAGGTCCCTCTTTGTGGCCCATCCACAGAGCGTTCTGACACAGACAGGGATCACTGTAAGCACAGCAAGGCTGCCAGGACAACCTTTTACTTATCTACCAAGTACTTCAGAGGCTTCACTTGGTGCCAGGCATGAGGCTAGACACGTCTAGAGGGACAGGTAGATAAGGGTCTCCTTGCCGTCAGTGATTAAGCACCCAAGCTCTGGGGTTGAAGAGACTCGGGTTTGACGCCTGGTTCTTCTACTTCCTAGCTGTGTAACTCCAGACAAATGTGTTCACCTCTCTGGCCTTCAATTCTCTCATCTAAAATGGGGATAATGGTGGCACCTACCATTTAGGATGGGAGTAAAAATTATATAGAAGAAGGCATATGAATGCTTAGCACAGGGCTGGCACATGGTGAAGCCTCCATAAACCAGCACTATTGTCACTATCATCTCCATCCCTACCATCTTCTTTCTCTTTCTCTTCCTCCAATCAAGGAGACAGACACAGCTACAACCATGATGGTAAGTGCTTTGGACAAGAGTTTCATAAAGGGCTCTGAAAACCCAGAAGACTGACTCATTCTGCTGGGGAGAGAAGTGGCAGAGGAAGAAATCCTGAAGGGCTTCATAAAAGAGGTGGCTTGTGAGCTGAAACTTGAAGGATGAGCCGAAGTGGTCAGCAGACAAAGGGCCTCCTAGACAGAGACCCTGAAGCCTCTAGTGGGTTTCAGTAGGAGGTGGTGTGGTACAGTGAAGGGGGGCCCAGGGATCTAGAGACTTTGGGAGGTGCTGGGGTGGCCTGGGAGGCAGGGAGATGCTCACGCACACATGCTGCCTTTCCAATATAGCCCCACGTGGCAGCACTAGCCTGTGGCCAAAGGCAGATGCTAGACTTTCTCAGAACCCTCTACAAACCTTTTCCTGGACGGGAAGCATTTGCTAAGATCAGCCCTAGAAAGCCTCTGACACGAAAACCCATCCTCTCATGTTACAGGGGATGGGGAAAACTGAGGTTCTGAGCAGAAGAGCATCTCATGCAAGGTTAGTGGCCAGGACTAGTCCCTGCCATAGTTGCTCCCAACTAAACTGATCTCAGACAATTCACTTACTAGTGAAGGGTTGAAATGTCCACTCACTTATCCTGGATTCGCTGAAAGTCTCTAGTCGATACTGTAGAGAAAAAGACAGCATGTTCACACGCGTGCCCTTTTGAAAGACAGAGCATTTTGCAAACAGAAGAAGTCCCCCTTCCCCACCTTCACCCTCACCCCCAACCCCAGGGGGTTCTCAGTGGGGAAACCAGACGCCCCATTCATGGCACCTGGAGCTGCTTAGAACAGGCTGGCATAGTGATTTCTGTTCCAGATGTCTCTGCGGAGAGGTCAGTGGGTCCCAGGAAATCTCCCTGACAGGCTCACAACTGGGGCGATTTCCGTTCCCCATTTTTTATACATAGAAGCATTCTAAGAGGCAAGTTTGGGAGCAGCGATTGTCCTCTGACGATGGAGGCTGTGGGATCCACTCCCCTCAGGAGGAATTTATCTGCCTGATGTCAAGATCCTTCTTGATCCTGATCCACAGAATCACGAAATGGGAAGGGATCTTGGAAATCACCTGGCTCCTTTTTCATGTGAAGAAATGGAGGCTCAGAGAGGTCAGCTGACTTGCCCAAAGCCACACAACTACACAGGGGCCTCTTCCCCGAGAGCCCTGCTCTCACCAGTCCCGGCAAGGCTCGTCTGATTTCTGTGTGACTGTGTGCTCACCAGAGGATGGCTGTGCCAGTGACACTAGACAATGGGAACTGAGGAGCTGTCCTGCCAATGCCGAAGGTGACACAGGTGCCTGTTGTGGTCCCGGCTGTGGTCTCGGTGTAGGGTTTTCCTGGAGCATCAGGCCCCAGTGATGAATAAATGATTCCTTGGCATAGATGTAACTTGGGGGGCGGGGGTAGAGGAAGCTGGGGTGCAGGGGAGTCGATGGACCTCTCTCTCCCAGCCCACCCCTTCTAGAAGCGGGTCAGCCTTGTGTCTGAGGT
Organism: Hipposideros armiger; assembly: GCF_001890085.2. Classification (NCBI taxonomy): domain Eukaryota; kingdom Metazoa; phylum Chordata; class Mammalia; order Chiroptera; family Hipposideridae; genus Hipposideros; species Hipposideros armiger. The sequence goes on along the minus strand of NW_017731502.1, from coordinate 2,692,726 downwards.
CACGAGCTTTGGTGCCAGCAAACCTGAGTGTGTATCTAGCTGTGTGTTTGGGGCAAGCACTTTCACCTCTCTAAACATCCAATTCCTCCTCTATAAACTGATGACAATAACACCTACCATGTAGGTAGCTGTAAGGATGTGATATGACACATCTCGCATGATTTACCTGATGCCTGGCACATTTGAACTTTTCAGTGATGGTTGATAATAATTACTCCTTGTATTATTACTCAGATTTCAGACCTGAGAAGTCACAGAAGGGACTTCAGTCGCCGCCATTCACACACACTGCCCCCTCCCCGGACGCCTTTCTACAATCCACATCATGGTCTCCACCAGGCCCAGCTCCCTTACCCTGCACAAGGTCTGCTGCTTCAGCTCCTGGATGATGAGGTCGCCTGCAGCTGAGCTGCCATAGCAGCATTTGGAGTTCACGAAGCTGAGGAGGGCTTCACGTGCCACCTGCTCCGTCACCACGGGGACTCTGCTAGGGACGGAGCAGAGAGGCAGGGGGTCTGAGGAGAGCCTTGCAGGCTCATCCAGGCCAGACTGCCCCTCACTGTGCCGATGGAAACTGATCTACAGTAGTGGGAGAGCGCTCGCAGTCCAAATAGGGAGGGCATCCTGGCAAAGGGAAACCAGGACCGTGCGAACAAATGCCCAGGGTGGGAAAGCGGCAGGTCTTTCTAAAGGACAGCAAAACCACTTTAGCTGACTGTTGAGCTCGGGAGAAGGGCTGATAGAGCCTTAGAACTCAAAAAAAGAAAAAAACCTTAAAGATGAATTATACCATTTTACAGTTGAGGAAAATTGAGATCCAGAGAAGATGTCACATAGCTAAGGAGGCCGACTTAGGCTAGACAAGGTTCCTGCCCTTGGGGAATTTGACCTCAGCCAGAGGAACTGTGAGCAACTTCAGAGGAAGACCCCAGCCAAGAACCACCCAACAGCAGCACCCACAGCAACTCACAGTGAGCCTGCTGGATTAGAGAGAAGAGGGTAGGAAGACAAACAACCGACCCCTCCCTCGGCCTTCTCTCTGGTTACCTCGCCCTCCTCCTGGAAAACTCCTTCCTGAGGCTCAGCTGCCAGGTCCCGAGAAACTTTCCCTTGCGCTTACACCTCCAGTAAGCAGGAGCCCTCTTCTTCTTCCCTCAAACCCCATCATATCTTCCTACATTTCTTCACTGCAGCCAACTCCAAATAGCCCATTTCGTGTCTCCAGCACCCCAGCCTGCACCCAAAGGGGCCTGTGTGCCTGCAGGAAGCTTGTGGACTAGATACAGCGGTTCTCAACCTGTGGGTCGCGACCCCTTTGAGGGTCGAACGACCCTTTCACAGGGGTCACCGTGTACTCGTATGTGGGCGTATCTGCATGTGGGCCTGGAGACGGATAGAGGAGCGGTGTCTTGGTTCCTAAGACTATCGAAAATATGTGTTTTCCAATGGTCTTAGGCGACCCCGGTGAAAGGTTGAGAACCGCTGGACTAGAAGGAAGCAGACCTGCACTGGGCACGGAAGGCGGGCAGCAGGGAGGAGAAGGGGAGTGCTCCAGGCTCCCCCTCCTGTCTGCACAAAGCTGGCAGCAAAGCTGGAACTGTGCCCCAGTCCTCTCAAAACAAGGCAGGTGTGGGCCTTTCCAGGGGTAAATGAGCTTTTTGTGTCAAGGGTCAGATAGTAAATAGCTCAGGCTTTGCCGACCATCTCATCTCTGTCTCAGCCACTCGCCTCCGCTGTTGTAGCGGGAAAGCAGCCACAGATAGCAAGTAAACAGATGAGAGAGGCTGTGTTCCCACAGAACTCAATCTACAAAAACAGGCAGGGGCTGGATTTGGCCCAGGGGCTGAAGTTTGCAACCTGCAGTCTCCATGATGGTTTGCAGCTCTGGCTTGGGAGCCGCATAGCCTGAAAAGCTGTGTAAAATAGAGATTCCCAGGCCCTATCCCTGGGAGTAGCTCCTAATGTGCTGTCAGGGTTGAGATCGTGGCCCCTGAGGAGGGCCCTCGGGGGCAATGGTGACAGTGAAGATCACCACAGGTGACCTTGTGGGATGGCTCTGTGAGGATCACCAAGCACACCTGCAGCTCACCTGTGTTCCAGGAATGAGGACCAGCACCTTGGTTCCTGGGGTCTCCCCAGGGCCTCCAAAGGTGGGAAGAATATCTGCTGTCCTAGAAGAGAGGGGAGGAGTCAGGCTAGCTCAAGGGAACAGATACTTGTGGAGTGAAAGAAGGAAAGACTGGCTGAATGTGAGAAAGAACAGGTGAAGAAAAAGAATAATGGTTCTCAGGCCAGCATCATCCTGGTCTTAAATGGATATGGTCATGGAATGTTTGTGGACACAGGACTGATGCCCATGTCCTCCCGTTCCTTCCCGATGCTGACAAGGTCTTCTCAGGGCCCCCAGAGGAAAGGGGAGCTATCCTGGCACTGGCCTGTTCCAGAGATGTCCCCCCCAAGCTGCAGAAGCCCCAAGAAGAGGCCACAGGATACAAAACCCCCACGGACTTACCACCTCCTTGAAAAAGGCAGTCATAGCTGGGCAACCTCTCCAGGAGTTCAGCTGGGGGTGTCAGAGGACTCTCAGCCTCGAAGCTGAGGTCCACCACACCTGCAGAAGGACAAGCAGCCCTAAGCCTCGGGGAGGAAACGGGTCTTGATGGCAACCTCACAGGAAGCTAACAAAGGGGGCAGGTGCATTCTAAAAGCCTCGCAGTTTAAGCCCATCTCACGCGGGCACCCTCCAGACACAAAACCATCAGCACGGCAGGCAGAAATGGGGAGGGGGTGTGATAGTAGCAGCAGTAATAATAACGATGGGAAAAAACCATTAAGAATGGCAGCTCCAGTCTGATGGCCACCTGCTCTGTGCCAGTCCCCATGACAGGTGCTTTATAAACGTTGTCATATTCCACAACCCTAGGAGATAGATGCTGAATTACAGATGGTCACGCTTCTTTAATGCTCCTCTCTCTCACTGAAAGATGGGTTTATATCTCCTCCCTTGAACCTGGGCAGGTTTGAGACTATTTCAACCAAGGGGACACAACGGAAGCAATGAAGAAACTGGCCTCTAGGAGCACTCCCTCTTGAGTCCTGAGCTGCCACGTAAGAAATCAGGCTGAAGAGACCACATGGAGATGCTCCAAGACTACACGGAGAGGGCCCAGTGGAGCCCAGCTTTCCAGAAGCCCTCCACCCCACCCAAGCCACCAGGCATATTAATGAAGCCATCTTGGACCCTGTAGGCCAGACCAGCTGCCTACTGAATACCACTAAGTGACCCGTTATGGACTGCATGGCTGTATCCCCCCAAATTCACATATTGAACCCCTAACCCCCAATGGAATGGTATTATTATGAGGTGAGCCTTTGGGAGGTGGTTAGGGCTAGATGGGGTTATGAGGGCAGAGCCTCCATGATGGGGATTAGTGTCCTTACAAAAAGAGAAAGAGGCTAAAATGCTCTCTCTCTGTCATGTGAGCACACAATAAGAAGGCAGCTGCCTACAAACCAGAAGTGGGTCTTCAGCAGACCCTACATCTCTGAGCACCTTGATCTTGGATTTTCCAGCCTCCAGAACTGTGAGGAATAAACATTTGTTGTGTAAGCCACCCAGTCTACGGTGCCTTTTCACAGCACCCCAAACTAAGACAGGCCCTAATCAATTGCACATAGAACAGAAAAATCACCCGGCAAAGGCCTGCCGAAATTCCTGACCCAAAAAAATATGAACTATAGAATGGCTCTTGTTTTCAAGACACTGTTATGTGGGGCTGTTTGTTACACAGCTTCCTCTAATGGGCAGTCTTTGCTCTGGGACTCCCCACAGACCTGGGCAACATGCTCTGAGGTTCCTGCTGCTCACACGCCTTCCTGCCCTAAGTCCGACCTGCACTGCGGTCTGGACACTGTCCCTGCTTACATCTGCTCCCTCTCCCCTTTTCCCTTCACAGGTCTCTTCAAAGGACCTCTGGCACATCTAATGCCATCTTGGTGTCTCAAACTGCATGACTCAAACTGACAGGTTGATTCTACCCCATGCTACCACTGAGAAGGCTGGGGCTCAGAAAGGTGGTGACTCGCCCAGGATCACACCGCCAGTGATGGAGCTGGGTTCAAACCACAGTCCATCAGTCTCCAAAGCCGGTGTTCTTTCCAAGCACTTTTCATGAGGCAAACCCTAAGAAAGAATCACTCACTGTAAAGCTGCTTTTAAAACTTCATCTTGGTCTGTCAGGCTGTGACATAGATATGCATAGCAGGAAAGCATAACGTACGAACTAGCCCCCTGAAACTCAAGACCACTCGTGAAGCACCTCCCCACACCTGTTGCTTCACCCCACCCTCCCACTTGGAGGCATGGAAGGCAAGACTTCTAACCCACCTGACTGGAAGTGTCTGAGGCTCAGGGAGGTTACTCCAGTATTCCTACGGTGCACAGCAGTGGCGTTAGAGCAGGATAGAGTCTCCTTTTCCAGCTCCAGCCCACTGGACCATCCCTCAAACCTGTTCCCTGAAGCTCCCATGCTGAGGGACAAGAATCCCCCAGCTATGTTTCTAGCTGCCAACTTAATCACAGGAAGCTGGCTTTAAAGCGTAAAGTGATGAACGGTCCATGGAAGGTAGCTCTCTCTGCATTAAATCAGTGGAGCACATTCAGGTCAAACTTCCAGTTGGTCTACAACATTCCCCAGATCCCTCTTTCTTTCTCTTCCTTTCTTCTTTCTTTCTTTCTTTCTTTCTTTCTTTCT
>NW_017731502.1:2662512-2687793 GCF_001890085.2 Hipposideros armiger | reverse complement strand
CTCTCTCTCCCTCCTCTTTAAAGCTTATAGCCTTTGATCTCCACAAAAGTAAAAATAATATGTCCGTCCTTTCAAGTTTAATAAAAACAGAGGCTAGAAGAATACGCAGATCTTTTTCTAAATTCGAGCAGCCTAGGTTGTCGGGAAGTGAAGATGGCACGAGGTGAAAAAGCCTGAAATCCTGAAACAGGTAGCCAAGAACAGCGAAGGGTAGGAGAGTGACATTAAGACAAATGAACAAACCCGTCCTACCACTCCCTCAAATTAGAAATGTCCTTGTCCTCTGACAATAAGAAACACATATGCATCTCTAAGGTTCTTTCTCCTTGCAGGAAACTTACAAAGAAAGCTGAAATAGAAGAACGTTTGCAGATGTAGATAGAGAGTGCCTATCTTAGCAGGAAAATTTATCTCTGTAAGCAAATGATTCTACTCAGAAACAGGTGAGAGAGCCAGAATAGACACAGGTGTGATACAAAGTGACATCGTCCCAAAGCTTCAAACTGAGGCCTGCCAATGGGTACCGAAGTCCCCAATATGATCACATGGGATTATTATGCATGCCTTGGTTCCCAATATTGTTTTGTTTCTAATGAGCTTATTAGCATTCTAAGCTATTTTAGCCACCGGTGACCCAGGGACTGGCAAACATTTTATATAAATAGTCAGGTAGTAAATACTGTAGGTTTTGTGGGCCAAGTAGTCTGTCTCAATTACTCAACTTGGCCATGTGGCCTCAAAGCAGCCAGACAATACACAATTGAACAAGTGTGGCTTTGTTCCAATAAAACTTTACAAAAACAGGCCGTGGGTCAGATTTGGCCCTTGCGCTATTTTTTGCCTACCCCGACCTCGACACTCACCTGCGTGGATGGGTTTGAGGGAGGTCAGAAAGGTGGAAGCTGGAGTTTGAACCTTTCTGGGACCAGGGCCTTTGCATGTTCGTTGCAGCTCCCATGAGCCCAGCAATCAGAATTAAAGGTGAAGGTCAGAGTTGGACTGTAGCCAGGGTGACTGGACTTGGAATCCCGAGACTCAGTCATTAGGAACCTGGGTGCTAATCCACTGGAGCTGCGCCATGTAATACGTGACACTATGCCAGCCACACATCTCTGCAGAATTCAACTCCCCCAGTTGTGAAAGAGTGGGTGATATAAGTGCCCGTGTAATGAGGCATTGTGCACAGAGCTCTTAGCCCCAAGCCTGGCATTTAATAAATGCTCAATCATTGCCATGGACCTGAGGAGGGGAGGTTTTCCTTTCTCTTCATGCTCCTTTAAGCCAGGAGACAAGAGTGAAAATGTCAAGCACAGAAAGGAGGGCAAGGCCATCACAGCCCTCTCTCCCGGGACGGTTCCCGCCCATCCAGAAGCCTTGGGTCAGCGAGGGCATCGACACCGTCCTCCACGACAAGACAGGGAAATGCCATATGCCTGCTAGGTCCTGCTAGAAATCAAACAAAGGGGCAGGAAGTGGGGGAGAATGAGAGGTGGGAAACCTAGAGCCCCATCCATCAAACAGGAGCCACCCTGACCTCCCGGGGCAGTCGCCCTTCGTCAGAACTAAATTAATCTCACCATTATGTTATGTACAAAAATAAAGGACTCTTGGCTGAACTATAGGCCGATGCGTCATTTCCTGTGCAGATCTCATCAGGCGCAGCAGGAACGCGGACTTCACTGGGCATTGTGTGATGCCCAGCGTGAGGCACTCCGAAGGGGGCCACCAGGCGCGTCACTGTCTCCATGGTGTGAGGGCTGAGTTCCAGGGCAGTTGTCCAGCTGACCACCCCACCCTAACACGTGCACTGTGTCCTGTGGCTCACAAAGGGACGGATCTCTTCTGCACTCCATGACAACCACTGTTTTCCCCCATTTTGCAGAAGATCAAGTTGAAGCTGGAGATGCAATCTGAGGCAAGGAGCTCAGACATTCACAGCTCAGACAGAAATAGTACTCAGAACTCAGGTCCTAACTCCAAGCCCAGTGGCCTTACCACTTAGCTGAACACCCTATGCACCTACTCCATGCAAATGGCATCAGGTGGCTGCTGAGAAAGCTTTACAAAGTGTTACCAAAGTAGGGTTTCTGCTCACCAGCCGCCAAGTATTTTTCATTTGTACAGAAAGGAATTTTTCTCCTAGAGAAAGGCATAATTAATGGATAACCTCTTAACTTTCTCTTTTAAAATGCCATTCCCTTTATTTCAGAGGATAAACAGAGCCCACGTCTTCTGCCCCTGATTCCAGATTAATGATCTGAAAAGCACCGAAACGGTGCCACCTCTCTGCTCAAGCAGTTACCCCCTGCCATCTTGCTTTACTTTTATTTATCTTATCTCCTTCAACAGGTGTGATAGCCCCTTTTTGACAGGGAAGCACTCCCCACACCCTTCTTGCATACAGGTGGTGCACATAAATGCCTTGTGATTTGAATTATTCTTGAGAGAGTCAGGTGGTCCAAGTCAGAGAGGCAGGAAGTAGAATGGTGCTTTCCAGGAGCAGGGGGGAGGAGAAACGGGGAGTTGGTGTTTAATGGGGACAGAGTTTCAGTTTGGGAAGATGAAAAGGTTCTGGCGGTAGGTGGTGGTGATGGCTACACAACAATGTGAATGCACTTAATGCCACTGAACAGCACATTAAAAATAGTTAAGATGACACGTGTCATGTTATGTGTACTTTACCACTATTTAAAATAAGAGAGAGAGGGAGATTCAGGTGACTATAAGATAAAGGGAAGAAGTCTTGTTTTGCCAAGAAGAACAAACAACTGCCTATACTATGTAAAGGCCCTCCTAGCACGACCAGAAAGCCTGCATTGGCTCACTACGGCCCACAGCTAACACTGAAGCTCCTCAACCTGGCAGGTGAGGCCGTATATCACCTGTGGGACAGGGAGCAGACAAGAGTCTGCTCATGTGATGGGACAAAAGCCTTCCTGTGTTGTCAGGGCAGGGTGAGAGGAGGGAAGACTGCTGACTGGGGACAGCGAATTGGTGAGAATAAAGAACAGAGCAAAAACGGGGAGAGTGAGAGTGATAAGTTTGCTTAAGATTTGAAAGAGAAGTGTGGGAGTTTTGAGGTGCAGGCCACTGAGAAAACATTTGGGGGAACAATATAATGCCCACCATGTGAGTGACACCAACATTTAGAGAAATGGGGGGAAGAAGACCTGGAAGTTTTCCTTGGAGTTGTGTCGGCCCCCTCTGGTGTGCCAAGAGACAATGCAGCAAATGTTATAATACGTCATCAATTAGCCGGGATGTGTAACTCATGCTTTGTAGGAAGTACCATCAGGCCAAGACAGGTCCACGTGGGGGCTGGGATTTCTGCCTCTCCTTTCCAGAGGTGACTTGTCACTTCATGACGCTGAGGTTGGCACTTACCCTCACACATATACCGTGCCATTTCTCCCAGCCCTCGCTCTAGCGGTTCCTGCCCATGGACCCCCATCGCCCGGTTCAGCCTAACTCAGCCCAGACCTCACCTCCTGCAAAGCTGACCTGAGCATGGCTCCCCTTTTCTGTGCCCTTGGTACTCGGTTCCAATCTCTATCATTGCTTTTGCCAAATGGCCTTATAAGAATTATTATGTGTAAAATACCAGTTTGGGGTCTGCCTCCCCCACTAGACTTTGAACACCTTGAAGGTAGGTCATGAGCATAGCCTAGAGTAGCTAGCCTGCTGTGGAGTCTTAGGGGAAACTCACTTAACTTTTTAGGGCCTTGATACCCTTTTCCTAAAATAGGGCTCAGGGAGTCCACTGAGAGGTGCAATGGATAAGAGAGAGCTCTACAAGCAAATTCAGGGGACCTTCTCTAAGCTGTGATATGATTGCATTAAAGTTTTTATTTCTTACTCCCCAAAAGGGATACTGTATCTTTCCATTGGGAGTTTCCAGACCCACAATCCCCTTCCAGAAATATGGCGGCCTGCAGGAAAGACCCTATGAAGCCAGGGCCAACCTGTCAGGGAGGCCTGCATTCCTGGCGGCTGTGCCTCCATCCTAAGGGATGTGTCAAAATGCTAAGGCCCTATAGTCAGTCACCAAGCTCTTGGCAGCTGGGCCCCTGACAGGAAGTTCAACATCATTTCTCACCAAGTTCCAGTGATAGCTTCAGACCCACTGTCAGATCTCCAACTCAGAGCTGGGGTGAGGGGACACTTTAATGAATAAGCCTTAGGGGTCCAGATGCCAAAGAGAAAGTCCCATCTCTTCAGCACTAGTCACTGATGGTGACAATGTTGTGGCCTCGAATCACTGCCCCCACCTGCCTAGGGACCAATGTCCAGGAATAAGAAGGTGCCACCTAGGTCCTATGGTCCTGGACCAGAACAGCCCCCTCCTAAAATTACCAGGGGCTCTAGCTGCATTCCATCTTACTTGAAAAGGCTCCTGTTTACCATTTCTGGGAGGGGTTTTAGTCTGTAACAAAAGAAGTTTTATTACAAAAGCTATGGTTTTTAGAATAAGGAAGGGGAGTTTTCCTCTTCAGCTCTGTGCTAGAACATCTCCCTCTAAGAGAAGAGTGATTAGAAGCACATTGCAGCTGGGACCATTGAAGAAACAGGACCTGGTCAAGCTAGAGAAAAAAAAGACTCTGAAGGGTTCTTATTTTAAACAGGGAACAGTCATGCTCTGAGTAACCTTGGGGGTAGAATCAAAACCAAAGAATAGAAGCTTCAGAGAAAGAGATATCAACTCAATGTAGGAAGGAACATGTGATGGTGTCAGCTGTGGAAGGGGGACCAGCCCCCACTGAAGGTGCCCCGGCCAGTGCTGGCAGACGCTGCCTCTAGTCGGTGATGCTGTCAGAGGCATCCCAGTACTTGACCGTGGCAGTGTGAAATGATCTTTAAGGTGACTTCCATGTGGGTGCCACATTCCAGAATGTCCCTATGCATTCCAGCTTTGGTCCCAAAGTGTGGGACCAGTGTGTCACTGGAAGAAGATATTCTCTCTCTGAAGCTGCCCACATTATAGATTAAAAATCGAAGGGACAACACGGTGACTGGGAAGCATAACTCAACAGGAAAAGTGGGTAGCGATCTTTCACCTAAGAAGGGATGTTTAAGCTATGAAACTCCCATAGCAATTAGTCTGAAACCTGGAGAAAAATGTACATAGTTCCAGAGTTCATCAACTTAGTTTCTAAAAACTTTTCTGGACGATCCCGTACCTTGCAGTACCCCTAAGTGCTGACCTGAGGTTCGACTGTATTAAAGATCAAGATGTACGGTGACCCTATGACAAAATCAGGGTTTTTAGAATGTTAATGGGACTAGAGTTCATTTTGCTCTCACTTGCTTACCAAAAGGATAATGCCACAATAGAAACATCACAGATAATAATATTTTCTGCTAATAGCAGCTTAATTTTAAAACTCTGGGGACAAAATCTGATCATTTTCTAGAGTCAACATTTAATCCATGTCTACTCTGGACTGAGGAGTGTTTTCAGCACTTTACATCCAATTAATCCTTTACTAATTTTGCAAGATGACAAGAGAGGTTAAGTGACTGCAAGTCATCCAGCAATTAGGAGGCACAGCTTGGACTTGAATGGAGATATGACCCAGCCAGTTTCTCCTAAGAGAAACTCCAAATATAAACTGAAAGACTGCTAATGAGCAGTGCTTTGAAGAGGAAATCTTGCATTTGAATGTTAGTAGAAGCTTATTAAAATAAGACTATGGGTACATAATTTCCAATATATCAGATAAAGTCCTCCTCAATCACATGCTAACATATCTCCATACAGTCTTCTACTTCAATGTGAAAAAGAATTTAAATTGAGCTCTAAGATTAGGATGTGTTTATTTTATATCCCACTTTGGCTCTGAAGTTTAAAGCTTTGAGATAACAACATTGAAGACAATAAAGAGTGTTGAACCCTCGAAGGACCTTCAAAGTCACCAAGTTCAGTAACTGTGACAATGTACTAGTGTCATGGGCCTCCCTGGGATTCAAATGAAATCTGTGGTGCCACACCACAAAAAACAAAACAAACACACACACACACACACACACACACACACACACACACACACACACACACAAAAGCACATTCATACATTTTACCCACACCTTCTTCATGGTCCTCAAATGAAGAAGTCCTGACCCAATCTCCTTTTATAGATGGGGAAAATGGGGCTTCGAGAGGTTAAGTGACTTTCCCAAGATCACACCGCCAATTAATAGCAGAGCCAGGACTTGAACCCTAGCCTCCCAATTCCCAATCTGCTACTCTACCACATTGCCCGTTCCAAATTCAGGATCAAAAATATCCTTTTTAAGAACATAGCACATTTCTTCCTAAAATACCATTTCCTTCTTCATCTCTTTATATGGTCCTTCGAGTCCATTGTATTCCTGTCCCTGTAATGATAGGATGGGGTCACTCGGGCTGTTTCTGGAGCGGTAATGAACAAGTGAGTTCTTTGCTAGAAAGAGGCCATGAGTAAAAACCTTTCGTGGCACTTATTTAAAATTAGTCTCGTCTAAGAACCAAACCCAACCGTGATTGGAATAAGAATCCTGACAGCCACACTTGCATTTGACTCTGGGGTTGGAGGGAGAGAGACTCAGCTAGAGAAAGGAAGGCTCAAGAATGTTAAGACTTAGACTGCGTTACCATCGTTAGGGAGAAAAGCTCTCATCTTAGGTTTTTACCATCCTCCTCTGATGCTCAGAGGCACATAATGGAAGAACAGCCTGCAAGCTGCAAATGGGCTTTGCACAGAAAGGAAGGAAGGAAAGGATGCTCTCAGCAGCATACATGCAGGACCTCAGATGGCACTGAGGGCAGAGGGAAGGTTTAGCTCAGTGCCGGCTCCCGAGGTGGCTGCCCCACGCCCTCCCTGCGGTACTTACTGTCCTCGTCACTCAGATCCCTGTCCATGGTCCACAGGTCCAGCCAAGGAGGTTTCTGCCCTTCCAGTGAGCTCAAGCCGCTGGGATCTCAGGGACCACCTTCGGCCCCTCCCCCATTGTTACCCGATTTGAATACAACAGGAAACATCAGAGGGAAAACACTTTTTCCATCAGAGCCACTGCTCCGGACCTGATCTCCAGGGGTTCTCGGAGCTCCTACTCACCAGACTTTTCCACTTGTTTGGCTCTTGCTGGGGAAGAAACGAGGTCACATAGCATATCATGGGCAGAGCCGGTCAAAACCCAGGCTACGTGGGCCACTGCTGTCACCATACCAGGCTAGGCCCCTGTGAAACATCCATGGGTTTTTCAAGGCCTCTTTCCAAGCCTTTTGCATTGAGGCTTGCTGCTTCTTCCCCAACCCTTGGAAGATCACCCCTCTCCTCTGGATGAATCTAAACAAGGAACATCTGAACCTGAGTCACCTGGTGATGGAAGCAAAGAGCTTGTGCACTGGCAACCCCTGCACTGCATCCTTGGATGTGGCCCCTCACATCTGGCCTAGAGTTCTCTGGCCAGGGCAGCCTTGCTCCACAGGGCAAAGCAAGCACCCTGTGCCCTGGCTTACCCAGCCCAGCAAGGCCTGGGGGAAGAAGGGGTGGGACATGACACTCCTACATGAACACCAGCAACTGCATCCACCGGGGAAGCACTGTGACTGACTAGCCACGGCCACACCACAAGAGACGGCTCCAAGGTGTGCCACAAAGTACCTTCCATCTCTCTCTACTACTTTCCCCCTCACTGTTCACTGCCCACCCCCAACAGAATGCTGGTGACAATCATGAAAGCAGCAGCAATATCTGACAAATGCTTTTTAAATACAGTCAGACAACTCAACACCCACAAATAGGTTTTTGTGGTTGGCAGGAACACTGAATTTCTTAAACTTGAGAGTTATGTAATTTTCATTATTGCAAATACATGAGAAAGATCAAGATCCTGAGGAGTCTATATAATCTTTTGATACCTTTCTACATTAAGCAACAATTTTAAGCCCTTGTAAAAGTGTCTCCATGGGAACAGGATGTGTGTGCTTGGCTGTGTGTATATTTTACCCTAAACATAATATACTCATATGTATGTGTCTATGTGTGTGTCTGTGCATGTGTCTGTGTGTGTGTGTGTGTGTGTGTGTATTTGAGCCTAAACATGATAATAGATAGGTAGATAGGTAGGTAGGTAGGTAGGTAGACAGATAGACAGAAAGATGATGGATAGATAAATAGATCGACTTCTTATGGCTTAACTACAACAATATACCACTATTACATCTTGAGGACTTTTTAAGCAGCGATATATACTTGCCTAAAACTTGCTTTAGCATCTGAAAGAAAAAATCATAGGACATTATTTAAATGGCAAACAGAAGGAACAGAATGTTAAATAGAATGTGAACGGGACCAGAAATCTTGAGGCTGCAAAAATGCAGACCATCATGAGTTGTATCTTAGGAACCAAGAAATGAAGATCAAAAGGAGTGACAGCCCCTTGCTATACACTAGTCAGATAACATAGTAGTGGGTTAATAAATATCTCTTAAAATACATGGAAGATGAACAAGCCAACTGCTAGACTTTTCTAATCTTGCTCAGGCATCAAGACAGGAATGCATCTACATGCTTGAGTGATTCAGGGCAAACAGTGCATTCATCACCAGCCAGGATTCATGGTGTCGGCAGGAACCAGCATCACCCATTCTAAGACCCGGGCCAATATGAAGTTAATACTGGTTTCCTCTTCCCACTAGTATCAAAGGAGTTTGGGCTGGGGAGAGGGAGGCCCCAGCTGTGTGCCAGGCACTTAACCTCCATTCTGTATCACTGCTGTTGATGTCAAAAAGTGGACTTCTTACAGCACTTCTTCCTGAACTGGTCCTCAGTGGTCCATGGATATGACCCATTATTGCACTCTTCATGTCCTTCATATGGTAAATACTCATGAAACATTTGTTGAATGAAGGCGGCTGTCCAGGAGGTAACTATAGGCATTTATTGCTGTCTGAGAACCTTGTTTGTTCTAGGAAAGAAAGTCTATGTAATCTCATACCTTGGTCTCTGAGCCTTGAGGATATGTCATGGCTGTGGGAAGCATGTTAGGGTGGTATATGGCTTTAGAATGGAGTCTAGAAATCACACTGCATGGCTGCAGTTTAATATGACGTGAGGGAAATGCCTAGAGGGAGGACTCAAGAAATGTGTGCAAGGGCTGCCATGGGGAAGAGGCAGGGGAACCGAATCTCAGGACGCCTGTGCAATGAACACGCATGCTGAGAGCTGGTCCAGGATGGGAGTGGGGGCAAAAGAGAAGCTCTGTCCAGTGAGCAGAGCTTCCATCCACTGGGCGTGGTCTCTCTGAAGAATATTAAAGCAGAAGCTTAATGATTAAAAAGGCATGGGCAGTAGTGGCATGTAACCATTTATGGCCTCAGAGTCGGTGTAAACTGGATTCCGAGTCCAGAAGTGAATGCTGTAGCACTACAGTCCCTTTTTGGAACATCTCTGAGACACAGGTCAAGGGAAATCCTCCCAGTGGGCAGAGCTTTGAACAGTGCACCTGGTTGTGCATTTTGCCTGGAATAAGAAAGGGTCACATGTAAGAGTTTATACCAACTCATGAGCTGTGAAAAGATGGTTTGGTTGGATGGTTAGGAACACCACTAGAAAATTGGTACCAGTGAAGTCTGGGGAAGAGGTATATTGTAGATTTTTCCAAATGGGCAAAGAATGTGAAGATATTTGTACCCCATGTTAATGCTCCCCAAAGTGTGACTTGAGCAGAGGAGGACTTAAATAATCGAGTTGATGGCATGACTCATTCTGTGGATACCAGTCAGTCTCTTTCTTCAGCCACTTCTGCCAGTGCCCAGTGGGTCAAAGTGGCAGGGATGGAGGTTATGCATGGGATCTGCAGCATGGATTTCCACTCACCCAGGCTGGCCTTGCCACTGCTGAGTGCCCAGTCTGCCAAAGGCCAACACCGAGTCCCGCTGCAGCACCATTTCCTAAGGTGATCGGCCAGCTACCTGATGGCAGGTTGATAACCTTTAACCACTTTGATCGTGGAAGGGTAGCACTTTGTTCTTCTGAAACAGACATGCTGGACATAGGTTTGCCTACCCCGCACATAAATCTTCTATCAAAACTACCACCTCTGGACTCTGGCTAAAAGGAAGCAGATGCTGCCTCCTCTGAGACAAAATAAATGATCCTGTTACCAGAGAACAGGTTCTTGGTTATGCTGCAGGAAAGAATTCAAAGGCGCACCAAACAAGCCAAGCAAGTGGTAAATTTATTGAAACAAAGATAGGACAGTGCACTCCCAGAGTGGTGGAAGCGGGCAGGCAGGGGAATAGCCAATGCACTGATGAGAATTGGGGCTTGGGAATTTATTGTTTTTGTAACGAGAGCACCGAATATTCAAGACTTTGGGGTGGCGTTATAGGCATTCCCAGGTGGGTCTTTGCTGACCACTCCTTCCCATGGGGAGGAGGGATTTTTTTGTCCTTGTTTGGCCCTTTTGGAACTGTCATGGCGACACGGAGGGTGGAGATTTTTCTTAGTTGCCATGCTAATAATATTATAATTTATTATAATAACTAAAGTTCACCCTGAGGGGCAGGATGGTGTCCTGGATCTTCTCTTGGCCACCGGAATCCAGTTCTGGCTAGTCTGGTAGCTGCACCTTTTCCTAAGGATGACCTCACCTCTTCCTTCCTTCCCTCCCCCTCTTTCCCCGCAGCCCTGTTTTTTCTGCCTATGGTAGCAATCAGACCAGGCTGGTTGAGAGACAGAGGTTCCTGGCAAGTAGACCTGATGTCTAAGTAACCAGAAGTTCATCACATGCTCATTCAACAGTTCAGGCAGTGCCTGATGTGCACCCATCCTCAGAGGTAAACCAGGTAATTCCCACCCTTAAGGAACTCCCAGTCTTGGGTGGGAGAGAAATGTATAATCAAGTCCTCAAATGCAGAGGACCAATGGCCTCAGTAGAAGGGCAGACAAGATGGTCTGGAATGTGGAGGATAAAATATCATGTGGGATCCACAGATTGGAGTGGTTGTGGCAGAAAATGTACCGCTTACTAGGCACTAGTTAACACGGAACTGTTAAACCAGTATCAGGTGAACTTTCTGGTTAAACATCAGATCTGCTTGCCAGGAATCTCTGCCCCTCAGCCAATCTGGGGGGCAGATTCCGTTTTGTCTCAGAAGAGGCAGTTTCTGCTCAGCTCTTGCACGAGCTCCTGACAAGCATCAGCCCCTACTTGCCTCTTCCCTGTGATTATACCTCAGTCCCCTGGTGGCCATCGCTGGTTTTTCTCCCACCAAATGGTGGCCTCCTAAGATGGCCAATGTGTCTGTCCCAAGCTTCCTAATGAATTTACTTGCACTGGCCCTGGGCCTTGTTTCTTAGTCCGTCAATAGGAATCACCAAGGGGTCTGTCAATAACTCAAATTCTCAGGCTCCATTCCCAGATATCCTGATTAAGGATGTCTGAGGAGGAGCCCTGGATTGTGTATCCTTTTCACAAGACTCCCGGGTGATTCCAATTCAGTTGGTCTACACTTTAAAAAACACTGACTAAAGGAACCCACTCAGCACAATTCAGCATTCCAACATTTTATTTCTTAGAAGAGTCATTTCAAGGTACCACCAATAGAAGTTTAATGAGATTTCTTACCATCGGTCTTGGATTTTTTTCCCTCCTTTTTATGGAGAGGACTTTCTTCAGCTCAAGATAAAGAATTATTATACTATTGGGTTAAGTGCTTTAGTGAGGTCATTCTAATCAACCCACAGGACAGACCCTCATTTGCCTCCCTGAAGGGCACAAATCGTATGAGGGTAACAATAATAACCACAATGAGAACTGAAGAAGCATTTTAGAGGCACAGATATTATCTCAGTTGGTGGCAGCTCATCTTGAGCAATCTTAGGACATTCAAACACAAATGCCATCTATTCCATGGCCTCTTTCTCCCTCTGACCCCAGAGTGCCACCATAACCATCTGATAAGTTGATGACATCAAGAATTCACCCAGAATTTTTAATGATTCGAGAGTCAGCCATTTCTACATGTAGGCAAGTGGAAAGGCTCAATTCCAGTCAAGGTAAGTTGTTTCCATGCAGGAGGTGTTAGTTATGGAGCACTTTAAAAAGTTTATGTACTGTGATAAAATGCACATAACATAAAATCTACCATTGTAACCATGTTTAAGTGCACAGTTCAATGGCATTAAGTACATTCACATTGCACAACCATCACTACCATCTGTCTACAAAACTTTATCTTCACCCCCAACCAAAACTCTGTCCCCATCAAACACTATGCCCCTGGAAATCACCATTCTGCTTTCTGTCTCTATGAATTTGGCTCCTGCAGACTTCATATAAGTGGAATCATGCAACATTTGTGTTTTTTGTGACTGGTTTATTTCACTTAGCATAGTGTCTTCAAGGTTCATCCATACTGTGGCATGTACATGGCTGCACAAATATCTCTTTGAAACGCTGCTTTCAATTATTTGGGGTATATACCCAGAAACGGAATTGCTATAGTATAGCAATCATATAGTAGTTCTATGCTTAATGTTTTAAGGAGCTGCCTTGCTGTTTTGCACAGCAGCTGCACCATTTTACATTCCCACCAACAGTGCACAAGGGTTCCAATTTCTCACCTTTTGTTGTTTTCTGTTTATATGGCATTTTTCAGTTCACAATTGCTATCGCCCCTTGATAGATGTTTTTAAAAGTCTCCAAGAGGTGAAGTGACTTGCCCAAAATCACTCAGTAAGAAGCCAGGCTGGAGCCTCCTAACTCCTGGTGCTGCACTGTCCCCCGGCCACACAGCGACATGTGAGCACTCATTCCAAATCCAGTCTTGCTCTTTCCAGGTGAAGTTCTTGTCCATCATCTATACACGAATAGTTCTGAGTCACTCACTGTGTTCATCAGTGAACACTCACTGAGCATCTACTAGGAATCAGGTCCTGCCCCAGGCCCTCTCAGCAGTCCATCTAAACTTGGATCCACCCAGAACCCCCGGCAGGAGCCAAGACTGCCCAACAAAGGAATTCTGCCCCAAAGGGCCTGGCAGCTGTGATAACATTGTTACTGGCTTATCTGCAGGCTGGGTAGATGGAGACTAGTTGTGCCCATGGCAGGAATCGAGGATGGAATGGAAGAGAATGGTCTTGACACAAATAAGAAACTTGCCCAAGTGGGAGGTTCCTGGAACACGGCACCCAAGCACCCTCCTCTCCCTGAGAGCCAGGGAAATTGGCACATCCCTTCAGGCCCAAGTCGTGGGCTCCTAGCTACAGAGACAGAAAACGGACTGAGGCCTTTGGATGCCTCCCAAATGCCGGGGATGAAGGGAAATGTTTCAGAGGTGCTTTCCTGCTTAAACCCTTACAATAACCCATAACATAGGTATTATTCTCTTTATCGATGAGGAAGCAGGGGCTCAGAGAGGGCCAATGACTTGCCCTAGGCCACACAGCTCATGTTTGGCTGAACCAGGATTCAAGCAGGATCTATTGGCACTAGTAGGCCCTAATGTAGACTACGAAGAATTCTGTGCATTACTACCCATCATTGTAAGAATCTGGGGGAAAAGCAAGTGATGTGTTTTTCACTGACGTGGCTAGAAAATGGCTCGGTCCCTGTAAGCCTGGCTGCCCAATCCACTGAACAGGAAAAGAATAGAGGAAAGCGGGGTATCTCGATGCCTGCAATTCCTTGCCTTTAGAGAAGGTCACTCTTCCAACCCTTCCCTTTTCTAGCTGAGCGATGATGGCCTGAACCTCTGTCTCCTTGACAACAGTAAAGCCACATTTTAACAGGAGTCGCTCCCAGGCCTTTCTGGAAGTTCTCAAGAAATGCTCACCACTGCACTAACCCACTCTGGGTGTGCTGCCGCTTATCACCCTGCCTGACGTTCTCAGCTCCTCTCTTTTACCTCCTCCAGGCTTCTGCTCCTCTTCCCTTCCCATCTGGACATAAATGAGACCCCTCCTATAAGTCCCTAGACCCAGGCTGTCTCACCTCACAAAATTCAGCTGTGGGAATTTTGGAACACAAAAGAAAACCTAACGTGGATCATGGACACCACAGCACCTGGACTCCACCAGCCCTGACTCTCCGGGGAACCCCAAACTCACCAACTTGCTTAACAGACCCTGGCCTGCCACCGTCTTATAAAGGCCTGTTCCCTTCCCACCCCCATGGGGTGCTTCAGGTCTCCCTCGGGACCAAGACACTCACTCCCCGACTCCTGGCAGCATGGAATGCTCAAGGCCCAGAGCTGAGTCCTTCCAGAATGCCTGGGCCCAAGGAAGCTGCCTTGCTTAAGGGTCTGCCCACCTCTCAGGGAGGCCCACACCCAGTGACTGGTCAATGCCAGGCGTCCTCGCCTGAATTCAGGGCCGCTCTGAAGGGCCACCCTGCTCTCGAGCGCCTCATGCAATCGGCTGAGACCTCGCAGCACAAGTCCCTCCTCGCAAGCCTGCTACCTAACTACTCACAGGACTTGCTCCCAAGAGCACCCCTGACTGACCGGCTCCCCAAATGCACATCTCAGAGCCTTCCTCCCTCCTCAGAAGGCAGCCTGCATATAGGGGGGTCTTTAACCCCACCCACCCTGTCAGGGCCCCACAGCCCTTATGGTTCATGAAGATGCCAGGAATCCCATTTCTCACTCTCGTACCAGCTCCTGGGGGTGGTCAGGTGGGGGTCGCACCTCCTCACCCCCATCTCTAAATGTCAGGGTGCCTGGAATCATCTCGTCTTTATTGGCACTCACTCCCAGGTGACCGCATTCAGCTTCATGACCATCTGTCCACACACGGACAGTTTCCCAATTCCCACCTCTCCTCTGAACTCAGAGCCCTCTGCTCAGCGAGGACCCCTCCACTCAGATAGCTACCGGACATCTCGACTCTGCACATCTAACGCTGAACTCCTGATCCCCAGGCCGCATCTGCCCCTCTTTTTCTCACAGTCCCCGTGCAGTGTCAGCACGTCACTCCACTGTCTGGGTCATATCGCAGTGTGACCATTTGCTCCCGCTTCAGAGTCCCAGCCCTTCCCACCCAGACCAGTGTAGGGGCTTCCTCCCTGGGCTTCCTGTAGCTGCCCTTGCCCCACCAGCCACAGCTTCTATCAACAGAGCCCTCAGACTGGTTCTTAAGTAACTGCAAGTCACATGACAGCCCTCCTCTATTCAACACCCTCCACAGCTGCCCTCTCACTGGGACTAAAAGCCCAGCCCTTGCCAGGGCCTGTGAGGGGAAGCCTGCACCTCCCCCATACCATCTCTGCCCTGGTCCCCCTCTGGTCCCCACTCCAGCCTCACCAGCCTCCCCGTTGCGTCTAAGCTACACCCAGCACACTCCCGCCTCAGGGCCTTTGTACTGGCTGCGCCCTCTGCCTGGAATTCCCTTCCAGGTCTCCACATGACTCACTCCCTGGCCTCTTTCAGGCCTTTGCTCAAACGTCACCTTCCCAATTTTTGGCCCTCTATTTAAAATTGAACACTCTTACACAATACCCCCACCAAATCTCTAGTTCCCTATTCCTGGTTCTTGCTTTAGTTTTTCTTCATAGCACTTAATACTATCTAACACATTACCCATCTTACTATTTATTTTGTTTAATATCTGTCGCCCCACCCTATAATCAGGATGTAGGCTCCATGAGGGCAGGTTCTGTCTGTTTTGCTCCCTGCTGCATGCTTAGCTCCCTGAACAGGACCTGGTAAGTGAGAAGTGTTCCATAAATATGCGATGAATGAATGAGTGAATGCACAGTCTACATTATTATGCAGGGACTTTATCATCCCATTGTTCTAGACTTCTGAACAGTTTTCTCCAAAGACGAGTTGTTTTATCTGTGGAATACTAGTAATTTTTAAGTATCAGCCTATCCCTGTTTCTAGACTTTCATACTTTCAAAAACAGAGGCACTCGGTCTCACGGTGCCTCATTACAAGGATGGCAGGAAGAAGTTCACTGGGACCCTGAGGCTCACATGTTGAACGAAGGATGCTTCCCCAGAAGCTGGAAATAAGGGAAGCTCGGTCCCCACAGGGTCGGACAACTGACAGGTGACAGCCAAGGTCCATCCCATGGCCACGACTCTGAAAGGTCTTTCTCACGGAGCTCTTTAGCTCCGTGAAGTCACTCAGACGCCAGCCTGGATGCTTCAAAGTCACCCAGCTAGCACCCGTGTCTAGGGCCTGGCTGCCCTCCTCCCTGGTAAGGGACTGGGGGAGATTTTCATTCCTGGCTCCTGGCAGGCCGGGAGGGCAGAGTGGTTTGTTTCCAGCAAAAGTCAGAGATGCTAATCTCATATTAGGCGAGGCTGCCTGCCAGCAAGTCCACACAGGGCGAGCTGTCCCTCCATTTCTCCCTCCCTCCCTGCTAATCCATTTGTCTCCAAAATCAATTTGGAATTTTAAAAGGCCAGGCTATTTGGTCACTTACATTTTCAAACACAAATTCAATTTGCTTTGTGAGGGTCTGCCAGCCTTTCCGAGGCCTGGAGCCAGCACTAGCCCTTGAGACTGCATCTGTCATCAGTGCTGGGGTCCCGCGTGTGCCTCCCCGTGTCGTCCCAGCAAGAGGGAGAAGCATGGAGGAGGGGCACATCGCTGGTGGTAAACACGTGTTGGCACCCCAGAAATCCCCTGGTCCTACGTCCTCACCATACACATGGGGAAACCGAGGCCAAGGGAAGGGTCACACAGCAGTGACTAGCAAGCCATAGTCCAAGATTTCTTCCATAACAGACAACCTCAAATTTCTGCACTGAGGGCCAACCAGGGAGCCAGGAGCAAGGCTGGGAGTAGTGACCAGCTCTTTTTTCCCTTATCATCAAGCTGTCTCCTTGCAGACAGGTACTGCAGCCATAATATCAGACATATTAAAGTGCCTTCCATGAAGCCAAAAATGGCAGAAACGATTTCTCCTCCACATCCTGATGTTGGGTCCCCTCTCTTACATCAACTGGAGACACAGCCTTAAAGCAAGGATGATGCGTGGCCATCATGCCAATCTAATTACCGTATTTTGGCGTGTATAATGCGCACTATTTTTGCCCAAATTTGTGAGGGAAAAATAAGGACGCGAATTATACATGGGTTGTGCTAATCCTGTTTCCCTGAAAGTTTGGGCCAAAAATGTGGGTGCGCATTATACATGGGAGCGCATTATACACGGCAAAATATGGTATCTTCCTCTGCAGGCTTCTTGCTCAGTGGCTTCACCATCCACACCCCCTACCCCACAGCCATATGAACTGGAAACCTCTAGTTATCCTCAGCTGCAGCCTCCCCTCACCCACATGCCTCCTGGTAATCTTACCTCCCCCATCTTATCTGTGTCTCCACAGCACTCTGCACAGGGCAATCATTTATGGATATGTGACAGCTTCTCCTGACCCCGCAGGAATTTCCCCAAGGGGTGGGGGTGATGCCAAGCTGGGGACCACTTCCTGAATGGCCATCCTGAGGAATGTCCATTGCACCTTGCTTCCAAGTTTCAAGCTTGACTTGAAGAAAGAATCCATGATGAAAACCCAAAACAGCTCCAGAAATGAACAAGGCTAACTCTGAGGATCTAAACTGAGAATCACAAATGAAGATTAAGTATCATACATATAATGCAAACCTGGCCACAAAAATTACTGGACACAGAGGAGTTCAGTGTTAATCACAGACCCCAGAGCCGGTGGGAGGGACCTCAGACGTCATCTGCTCCAAACTCCTCATTTCTTCTCCCTTTTTATCTTCACTACACTTTTTCCTATTTATAAAAGAAATACCATAATGCTGTGAAAATAATCAAATGTACAAAAAATTAAGTTAAAAATTAATAGCACCCCCACTTCCAATGTCCATATGTGAACTTATATGTAGATCTTTATATAAATGTACACAAATTTAGAATTTTTCAAAGCATAAATGGGATCATAGTATACATATGGGGTCTGACAATTAAGTTTGCAAACTCATCCTAGAAAAAGTGCTACATACCTCATTACTGAATATCACTAGGGTCGCCTTCAAAGTACTCCCCTTGGGAAGCTATGCACCAACGCCAGCGTCTAGTCCACCCTTCAAAGCAATTTTGGAACTCTTTTTCTGGAATGGCCATCAGAGCTGTCATCATATTACCCTTGATGTCCTGAATGTCATCAAAATGTCTTCCTTTCTATATTTCCTTTATCTTCAGGAAAAGAGAGAAGTCATTGGGGGTCAGATCAGGTGAGTAGGGAGGGTGTTCCAATACAGTTATTTACTGGCTCAAAACTCCCTCACAGACAGTGGTATGTGAGCTGGTGCATTGTCATGATGCAAGAGCCATGAATTAATTGTTAGAGAAACGTTCAGGTCATGTAACTTTTTCACGCAGCCTTTTCAGCACTTCCAAATAGTAAACTTGGTTAACTGTTTGTCCAGTTGGTACAAATTCATAATGAATAATCCCTCTGATATCAAAAAAGGTTGGCAACATCGTTTTCACTCTTGATTTGGACTGACGGACTATTTTGGTCATGGGGAACTGGCTGACTTCCATTGTGCACTTTGACACTTTGTTTCAGGGTCATATTGGTACACCCATGTTTCATCACCAGTGGTAACATGGCCCAAAACATCGTCTTGCCTCTCCAAAAGGTCTTGGCAAACTTCAACTCTTCTTTGCTTTTTTTGTTTATCAGTGAGCTCACTTTGGGACCATTTTTGCACACACCTTTCTCATGCTAAGATTTTCAGTTGAGATTTTCCTGTTTCTCTATCAATATTTACTTGGTCTGCTATGCTTCTCACAGTACGCTGATTATTTTGATGCAGTTTAATGAATTTTTGCAATGTTTTCATCAGTTCTGCTCGTTACTGGCTGCCCTGACCTCTCTCCATCAGTGACTCATTCTCTCCCCTCAGAAAAACATTTAATCCATCTGTACACTGCCGTTTTCTTCATTATCCCTATAAACTTGGACTAACATGTCCCTGATGTCACTTTCACTCTTGCCGAGTTTAACAAGAAATTTAACGTTTGTTCGTTGCTCTAATTCAAACTCAGACATTCTCGCGACGGCACACAAAAACATGCAACAATAATGAACACCACTTAGTAAAATACCGCCACACGTCGACACAAACACAGCTGTGAGACACTGATATACCAAGATTATGAAACCTTACCGAGCTGTTTGTACAGTGCACGGTGGCACATTCATGAACTTAATTGTCAGACCCTCATACTTATTTTAATTAGCAACATACAACATCTTTCATTCTTTAGAATTTTTTGTGTCCCTATAAAATTATATATATGCATGCGCGTGCGCACGGTGGTACAGTGAAGCTCACAAACTCATCCTAGACTGATTCCCTATGCCTGTCCATTAGCCTGCATTACCTCTATCTACTTCATTTCACTGAAAAACAAGTTGAAAATATTCACTTGGGATTAGTTACATACACGAACTAGTTGGAATCCCAAACATGCCTCAGGCCAGCTTTTTGATTGACATCTGGAGCTGACTGTGCAGAGAAAACATTGCTGTTCCTTTGTTCAGAGTAAATCAGGCCGCCTAATAATACAGCTCATAACCACTCAGTGTCTGTCAGACGTAGCAGGATGGTTTCTAAAGCAGAAAGCTTGGATCCCTGGTCAATGGTAAAGTGGGGAGACTGAGTGACACAGGCTGCAATTTGGAAAGCCCACTCCGTTCTTTTTCAAGTTCGGGACATTGGGGGATTTTCAGGTTTCTCTACTGTTTTTCCTTCCCCTTGCACTACTGTGGGGCAGAAAAACTTGAATTTCAAAAGAAAGTCAAGCTTGTGCTGCTATGGAAACAAAAGTTGTGTTTTTCTTTCTTGGTTTTTTTTTTTTGCTTGTTTTGTTTTTTTAATAACAATTTGTGTCCCACTTCAACAATGGCCAAGAAAATATTTTAAGAGTGAGAAAGACCAAGTTAGCACAAATCTCAAACAGAATAACAGCTCAAAAGGCTTCATACGAGAAATTCAGATCTCTGACAATACATCCTCCCCTTTTTTGTCTCCTACTAAACAGCTAACTTCCCATCAACAAGTCTAGCAGAAGAAGGAACAAAAAGTCCAGTCCAGCACAAACTTTAGTATTTATTCCGATAACCCCCAGGAAATGAGACCTCTTACTTAGACTGGCTGCCGCCTTTCTCCCACCATCCCTGCCCTGTCTTGGACTGGACTTGTTGTTCAGGTGGTTATGCTGGTGCTCAGAAGAAAAGGTGTTTATTTTCTGTCCGTTCTCGGGGAAGGTACAATTCCAGAGCTTCCAAGGAAAATGACCCAGTCTTAGGCACTGCGGAAGGATGTGTGCAGGCCAAGGTGCGGTGGTGCCCTTTGGAAAATGAGGTTGGGGGTAGACCAGGGATGTAAACAGCAGGGTCCCCTGGCGAGCTTGCCATCATCTTCCTTGGAAGAACAAAAGCAACCGGAAGAACCAAAGTTTGGATCCAAGCTTTACACACAACCCCGGCAGGTTCTGTTCCTTGTCTCTGGGCTTCAGTTTCTTCACATGTGAGACAAGGCTTGGGGCAGGTCCAGGAAAAGGGACCTCTAGAAACTGTCCCTTCTCCCCTCAAAATGCATTGTACAGACAGAGGCTGGGGAGAACTGAGTGGAAATTTAATTCAAACCGGATTTGCGCCAAACTGGCACAAAACCTGTTTGTGGATTGATCATTTCAACTCACAGGCTCTCAGATCCCCTTGCCCAGCAACAGGCAGTCACTGCCTGGGACTCGGGGACGCGGACACAGCCCTTCCACCAGCGCCACCATGCCCCTGCCCATGTGGAGCCAACGTGATAGAACGGAGGAAAGGGCTGGGCCCTTTACATACATCATCTCATTCAGTCTTCTCTACAACCTTACGAGGTGGCAATTATTATCCCCATTTTAGAGATGAAGAAACTGAGGCACAGGAAGGGAAGAGAGTTGACCAAGCTCCTGCAGCTGGAAGTGGCAGAGTTATGACTTGAATATGGTTTCTCTAACCTTTCTACCTCCTTTTTCATAGGCTTTATCATCCTGTTTTGTAATTGATTCCTCCTTGTTGAGACTCCTTGGTACTAATGTATCTCCACATCCCTAACATTGCACACAGAAAGCATTTGTTGCGTGGATGGGTGAGTGGATGGATGGGTGGGTGAATAGGTGAACACTCAATCCTGTGCCGTGAGAAGTCATTGAGGGTTCGAGGACAGGGGAGCGATACAAAGTGATGTAAAGAAGCACAAGATTAAGCCCCTATACTCAAGCAGCTTTCAACCCAGTAGGGAAGACATATCATGTACATTTGAAATGTCTCTAACACTGAGAGGCCACTTCTGCTGAGGTGCCCCATATTTAAAGACAGTGGGTGTGACAGGAGATCAGTTGGGAGGGAACTCGCTCTGCAGGGGGAAGTCAGGGAAGGCTACCTGGAGGAGGTGAGGCTAAAGCAGGACACTGAAGGATGGGAAGAGTTAGATGGATGGAGAGGAGGAGGGAACAAAGGCTGACTTCACAGCCCATGCGTGCTTTCTGCTACATCCTACCAAGAGTGAGTACAGAAGAACAGGGAGGCATGGGAAGGAGGGAGGGAAAAAGAGAAGGGAAAGAAAAAGGGAGAGAGGAAGGTTATAAAGAAGGAAAAAGAGGTGGGACATTATGCTAAGTGAAATAAGTCAGTCAGAGAAAGATAAATACCATATGATCTCACTTATATGTGAAATGTAAAGAACTGAATAAATGAGAAATGTAAACAGAAATAGTCTCAGAGACACAGAGGAAAAACTGAGCGTTGTTAGTTGGGAGGGGGTGGGGATGAAGAAGAAGGGGAAGGGATGAGACAATACAAATTGGTAACTACAATATTGCCTCAGGGATAGAAAAGACAGTCTGGGGAATATAATCAATAATGTTGTAAATATTCTTTAGGGGGCCAGATGGACTCATGTCCTGTTAGGGAGACCACTTCATAGATGGTGTAGAGGCCTGAACACCACACTGTACATCAGAAGCTGCGGTTGAATAATATTATATGTCAACTATAATTTAATACATATATAGTCATGGGATGTAGAGTGTGGGAATGGAGTCAATGGAATTGTAATAGATATGTATGATATTGAGGGTGGGGGGACAGTGGGTGGGGAGGGGGTTGTCACTTTGTGAGGGGTGAAAAGGATAACTATTGCATTGTTCTGTACACCTGAAACTAACAATAATAATAATAAAAAGTAAAAATAAAAATAAATTAATATCAAGTTGGTTATGATACTTTTATATAAAGAAAAAAAACAGCTATCCATTAAAACATTTTCTGTTCCTTATGAAGATGTTATCTACTAAAAGTGATGAAAAAAAAAAGAGGTGGGAAAAAGACAAGCCTTCTCCAAGGTAACTTACGGAGGATTCAGCTCTGCGGGTTTCTGACCCTCAGGCTGCCCAGCTCATCAGAGAACCAGGCCTGGTGACACGTGTTCCCTCGAAAGTGTGGGCCTCATGGGCTGACACCAACATGCTAGTGGAGCTCTCCAAATCTCTTTCCCTCCTCCCTGCTTTTACAGCCCTGTGTGACCAGGAGCACAGGAATTCTTTTCCCCGGAGTAACTCTGAGGCATGAAGGAACACTAGATGTGAGGTGTGAGGCTCCCCAACTCCTCCCCCTATTCTTCCCCTCCCTCCCATGTGGGCAGGCAATGAGGGGGATGAGAGGGGCATCTGCTGTGCACCCAGTAATCCTGAGGCCAAACCACTTCCTAGCTGGTTAACCCTGGGCAAGTGACTTAACCTCTCTGAGCCTCAGTTCACACATCTGAAAAATGGGGCTATTATTCCTCATAGAGATATTACAGGAGAAGAGATGGTACATGTAACACAGTTAGCACAGTGCCTGATATCCAGTAGAATCTCAGCAAGTGGAAGTCATTACTATTAGTAGTCGCATTGCTTTTATTCATATTACATCAGGGCATAAAATTAAACCCTATTGCTTCTTGCCTGATGACTCCAGAAACTCTCTTAGTAAGATTCTGGTCTCCTAGTCCCCAGCTGAGAGAAGGCAGGGGTGGGCCACTTCAGGACTGTCTAGGACACCTGGCCTCCCTGACTAGGGAAACCAGTCCCCAAGGGTCCCAGCTGTTTCCTCCCCTCCCACTGACTGCTTGCAGGAGACCAGCCTTTGCTGGCGACTGGTTGGGGCCACCAGGCTGGGTGGGGCTGGCCTCGGGGACTCTGTGATGCATTCCTGAACCACCCCGCAAGGTAAAAATAGTTCTGCTTTGTTAGGCTGGGTGCTTACTCACTCCTTGACCTGGCAGCCTGCCCACGGGAAAGGCAAATGCCAGACTATTTCAGGCTATGAAAACAAGCCCCTGCCAGGCCCCAGTGTCAAGCCCCCAGATAGCGGTATTAATATTCCACTATCTCATTCTTTCAGGCGAGAAAAATAAAGAAAAGAAAGCTCTGTGGCTGCAAGATTCCTCCTTCTGTTACCCACAACCACAGCTGCCAAAACCACTACTAACAATGCACATGACCCTCAAAGCCGTGTTCCCTCAAACAAAACCAAAACACAGAAAGGCTGTAGTAGGAATAGTAATGACAACAACAATAAGAAAGTACTTACCATACACAAAGCACTAAGATAGGCATATTGTTTTCATTGGATCGGCTGTTCATAACAGCCCTAGGTGGTACCTATTACAAGCCCTAGGATCTAGGAAAGGAGACTGAGGTTTCCCTTCAGAGAGGTGAAGTAACCTGTCCAAGGTCACACAGCTAACATTCAGAGACTCTGAGATTCAAGCCCAGGTCTGCCTGACTCCAAATCGATGCTTTCTCCTCCAGCCACTTCTCCTGATGCCTTACGAAGAGAGCGCCTGTTTCACTTCTTTTCTTTGTTTTGTTTTAAGTAACAAACTCCACCGGGGCATTTTCAATAGCTTTCTGGTGCCTTCAAGATAAATCCCAACCGCCTTAGCTCGGCCCTCAAGGCCCCTCCGAGCCTGGCCTCTCCTACCTCGCAGCGTCCTCCCTTCCTTCTCTCTGAAAACATCGTGTGCTGCTCTGCCCTGTGTCTCCTGGCCCACCTTAGCCCATCTGGTCCCTTGGCCTTTGTTCTCTCCTCCTTCCCCCTCGTACCTCCATCAAATTCATATGTTGAGATTCTAACCCTTAGTGGGATGGTATTTGGAGGTAGGGCCTTTGGGAGGTCATTAGGTCAGTGAGGGTGGAGCCCTCATGATGAAATTAGTGTCCTTATAAGAAGAGGCCCCAGAGAGCTTCCTGTCTCTGCTCTCCACCATATGAGAACACAGCCTGGAAAGGCTGTTCACCAGATACCAGGTCTACCAGTGCCTTGGTCTTGGACTTCCCAGCCTCCAGAACTGTGAGAAGTGAATGTTTGTTGTTTAAACAACTCGGTCTATGGTATTTTGTTGTAGCAGCCCAAGCTGACTAAGACACCATCCTTCTGCACCCAGCTTCAGCCCCACCTCCTCCAGGCAGCCTTCCCTGATATCCTCTTTGTCCAGAGCAGAGTGAGCTCCCTCCTGTCTGACCTCCTATCACATCCACTATCTGTGTGCTTGGGACACCTCTGCAGAGGTGGCCTTTCAGAGTTAGAGACTTTCCATGTCCATGTCGTGTCTTCCCAAGTAGGTAAAAGCTGGAGGCAAGGGCTGCATCTGTGCTTCTGTGTCTGCTCACATCACTCCCCTGTCCCCAAACCCCCAATAAGATAGGATCACATTCATCCCTCTATCCGTGTCTACATCCATCCATAGTTATTCATTCACTCAACAAATATTTATTGTGTGCAATGTAAGAGATACGGAAATCAATTAGATACCTGCAGTCAGAAAGGAGAGAGATAGAAGGAGGCATGTGAAATACAGCCAATCAATGCTATGGAAGGGGCAGAAGGGGGCCTGGGAGTCTTCTAGGGAAGGGAACACCCAAGTTGGAGCTCATGGGAAGAACAAAGGTTAGTTAGATATACCTAGGAGACCTTTCTGAGACCAGCTTCCTGACGCTCCCTCTACAGTCTGACCTAACATCCTTGTCCCCTGTCAGCCATTGTATTAGTCAGGTCCCAAGAAGGAAGGCTGGCTCACTCAAGTCAGGATCACACCAGAAGTGTTTGCTTTCGTGAGGACAATTATACACAAAGGGGCAGGTGGGGGAACCATATGGAGCAGTGCAGTCACCTGGCTACCGTATTTGCCGGCGTATAAGACGATTTTTTGGCCCTGAAAAATATGCCTCCAAGTGGGGGGTCGTCTTATATGCCAGGTACACTTCAGAT
>NW_017731502.1:2646332-2655212 GCF_001890085.2 Hipposideros armiger | reverse complement strand
ATTTATCATTTGTTAAAGGTTTGTCTGTGTGACTCAAAGCTGAGCCATCACGTGTCTAGTCTCAGCATCTTCTCCCACTCAAATGAAACACCAGATCAACATAACAAAAAGCAGTGAAAAGCAATTTTAATTATTTGGACTTCGTTTTGTTGTTTAAGGTATAAAAGTAATACAGCATGTCAAAAGGACACAAGAGCCAACCTGAAAGAGCTCTCACTAGGCAAAACTGGAACAATTTGAGCAACAAAATAAGTAGCTATAATATTTTATTATATTCCAAAAAACAAAATAATAAATAAAAATAAATACCCATGAGCCCATACTGACGTAAAAAAAAAAAAACAGACTGAATAAATAAATGAATGGGGGGAAAGTGATAACTCTTCCTTACAGAATTCCAATTAAATGGAGAAGGAATGGGAGACATAGAAAGCCACCATCAGAGCGCCACAATAACTGCTGCAAGACCCACCGATGAAAACTAAAATTGGTGGGTAAAAGTTGAAGGCGAAACAGGATGTTTGATAACTTTAAGGAATCCCCCCCCATATTTATTATTAATTACAAAAAAGGGAACAGCAGGGCCGGCCGAGTGGCTCAGTTGGTTAAGAGCTCGCTCAAGAGTGTGAGCTCTGTGCAACAGGGTCACTAGTTCGATTCCCGGCCTGGCCTGAGCTGAGCTGCCCCTAAGCTGCCAACAGGTGGCAAGATGGCTCAGCTAAAAAACAAACAACAACAACAAAAAACAAACAAAAAATAACAAAAAAGGAAACAGCAAGTTTACAAGGGAGAAAGCTGGAAGACTCATGATCAAGAGTTAACACCAGCATGTTCTCCAGTACACTTCGCTTCTGTGGCATTTTTCCCCCAAATCTATAATCCCAATCTATCTAATCAGGAGAAAACATCAGACAAACCCAAACTGAGGGACATTCTACAAAATGCCTGACCAGTGCGCTTTAAAACTGTCATGGTCATAAGAGGCAAAACTAAGAAGCCGTCGCATATTGGAGGAGACCAAGGAGACAGGGTGAGTAAACGTAGCGTGGGGTCCTGGATGGGCTCCTGCTGACACAGAATGAGGACATCAGTGGGAAAACTGGAGAACTCTGAGTAAAGACTGTAGTCTACTTAGTAGTCTTGTCCCAGCATTAAGTCTTAGTTTTGATAAATGTACCGTGTTAATATTATGGGAAGCTGAATGAAGGGTATATGAGAACTCTCTTGGCAACTCTCTTGTAAGTTTACAATTATTTCAAAATTTAAACAAACAAACAAAAAAGGAGTACATGCTATTGTAACAAGTCAAACTGAATAGGAGGTATAAAAAACTTCACCCTCCCCTCCCCATCCAGCCCACCCCTCGAAGTGACCAGTTTGGTGTTAACTTTATGGTTCCTTTTGCTCATAGATAGATGATGGTGACAAATGATAGATTAGATGGATAGATGGATGGATGGATGGATGGATGGATGGATGGATGGATGGATGGATGGATGGATAGACAGACAGACAGACAGACAGACAGACAGACAGACAGACAGACAGACAGACAGATAGATAGATAGATAGATAGATAGATAGATAGATAGATAGATAGATAGATAGGCTTTCCCTTTTTTTTAGTTGTTTGTTTTAAAAAGTGGATTGTGAAAAGCAAGGTAAATATTTACTGATTTAAACTTGACAGAATTCTCTTTAAGAAGGCTTCAAAGAGCCATTCTGTTGTAGGATTCCCATCAAAACATGTGGGAACCCCTCTGTGCCCCGATGTATTTCTGGGGCTCTTACAGTCCCTGCTAGAACTTTTTCTCTATCTCCACGGTATGCCTTACCTCCGAGTTCCCACCCCACTGTGACTTCCTTCCCTGTTTATTCATCTCACCACCGCCCCCCCAGCCTTCTACACCCACTCGGTTTATTCCATTCTCCTGTGGCTGCTTCCCTCCCCTTTCCAGTGGAAGCCAGTTCAACCTTCCTGGCTCCTGCACATGCCCTCGTCCACTCGGTGGCACAAGCTCCATCACCAGAGCCCAGAGCAAGTAGCAGAGCATCCTTGGAGGTGGCAGGAAAGCTGTACATACATCGATACCTCTGTCCCTGCCACACTATGTTTGACTCAAATGTTTTTCAAGTCAAGAGGGCTATAATGTGGTGGCATTGCTCAGTACTTTGGGACATAAACCACCCCAAAGAAATGATATCTTAGTCTTTGCAATAAACATGGACCCACACTTTATATAAGCCTTATAAATCTGGGGGGAAGGGTGATGGCTGCCGTAGTCAGCAAGGAGAACCCCCAAGAGAAGAAGAGAAGGACATGACAATGAGGAAAGGGGCTGGCTGCACTTTCAGGGTGACGAATGGTGTCAGTGGTGACCTGTTGGGGGCAGAGCGGTCCCAGGAATCCAGCTCTTCTTGGGATCAATTTTTGTTTGTCTCCCTGGATACAGCAGCAGCCTATGATCCTGTCTCACTGTTTCATGGAGTCTAAAGGCAGATCTGTGTGTCCTTATTCTGATTTCTTTTTGGCAAAAGTACAGAGAATTGTAGCTTATGAGAGGATGTCATCAAAGTAGTTGTTTTTGATACTTTATTGTAGCAATCACAAACAAACTGAACTGTATTTAGCACCAGTCAGGCGTGGCACTGATCCTCAGTCTTCCCATTTACTTACTGTGTGACACTGGGAAAATTATTTTCCCTCTCTGGGCCTATTTTCCTCATATATAAAAAGGTAATAACATTATTCATCTTACAGAATTGCTGTGAGAGTTAAAGACCTAATGTATGTAAAGTGCTTATGTAGAGCTTGGCATTTAAAATACCCCATCTTGGGGGCCGGCCGAGTGGCGCGATGGTTAAGAACTGGCTTGGGATGCCAGAGGGCCCCGGTTCGGATCCCACATATGAGGGCCAGTGACACTGCCCTNTTTCAGGTCATTGAATGCTTGTCAATTAGAAGCCAACTGCCATGTTGCACAAGTCCAGGGGCCTGATTCCCATTATAGTTTTTATGAGCGGTGTCCCTCTGTGTAGAGCACAGCCATACTTGGGGTGGGGTGGGGGGCTGATAGTGAGCATTCATTCATCCATCCATTCAACAGTATTTCTGGGCAACTGCATTTTTGCCTATGATAGGCGCTGCTTTTTAAAAACACATAGCCAAAAGTGCCAGGGGGTTGGGAGAAATAACAGCTTTGAATTGGGGAAACGCATCCCATTTTGAGAAACTCACCCTTCCTATTTCACAGATGAGGAAACTGAGATCTTCAGAAGGTATGTACATCATGACGATGACAAACCTAGGAAACGGCAGAGCGGGGAAAAGCCCAGTGTCCTGATTCCTGGCTCCTTGCTCTGGCCTCCTCCCCATGCTGCCCTCCAGTGGGCCTTGGACCCTGACAATATTTCTGACCTCTGGACAGGATCCAAGGTCATTGCTTCCGTTTCACAGAAAAGCAAGTTAAGGCATCCAGAAAGCAACCTGGACAGGTTACCAAGCTCAGCATCTACTCAACTCTTACATGTTTCTCGAGGAAGACATCTTCTGATTCCTGTAAGTCACGTCTGGATGTGACTTATGCAAACACTGAGCTTGTATTCTCTCTGGCATCAGCGCCTACAGACCCTACCTGTACAAATGCCTTCTTTAAGAACAGCCCTCACACATGATCCCTGCCACACATACCCACTCCTTCTCCTCTGGATTTTCTGCTTCACCTTCTTCGGCTGTGGGAGCTCTTTTGTGTCAATGCTCCGGAACATTTATTTTAATCAAGGTCGGAAGCTGGCCACAATCATTTCACTTCAGTTTGGGTGTATTTCAGTTGTCACAGCAGAAAGAGAAAAAAAAAAGAATAGGGAGGAAGAAAGAAAGAAAAGGAAGGAGAAAGGGAAATTGGAAGAGAGGGAAGATGATGAAAAGAAAGGGGGTAAAGGAAGAAGGGAGAAGAAGATGGAGCAAGGAAGGAAAGAGGGAGGAAAGGCAGGAGGGAGAATGCCCTGCTAATAAGGACCCTGGGTCTTCTATTAATTTTCCCATCCTAAGGATCTAGAATGCCCAAAGACAATGGTTTTAATGAGCAGTCTGTCAAAATGGGAAGGTTTTCACTCTGTGGGTTTTCAGTCTCTATCCCTTAGTGCTTGGGAACTGAAACCAAAGTTTAATGCAACTTCCACAGTATCCTCTAATTGGGAGAAAGGGCATTGTGACTCAGGGATAGGTCTTAGCTAAGAAAAAAGAGAATCTTATTATCAAAGAATGTCAGAGCAGGGCAAGACCACAGAGATCTCTAAGGGAGCACTCTCAACCTTCCAATCCGTGTCCCCTTTCCATTAACCCAACACACGAACCAATAAGAAACACCTGCTTCCTTTAAATGTCACTTGAAATGTCTAAACAGATAAATATCATTCCTATAAACAAGGCAAGGCTACAGCAATTTTAGATGAAAAGAATGTCTTTTTCCCTGTGAGGGAACTTGAATCTTTATTTTATTCACGTGATATTAATCTACTTGCCTGCCCCAGTTTTTCTCTCTTGGGTCAAAAGTGGCACCTAAAACATAACCAAGATCATTTTTGACATTGAGGCCATTGTGCGCCTTTTTTGTGTTGACAAAAATGGGAAATAAAGTGCACTGAATGCTTATTTGTTTTCAGGAAATGAGATCATTTACTCCCTCAAATCTTTAAAGTCAGTTTGGTGTAAATTATCTTGCCCCCAAGTCAAGCTTGAGTTTCAAAACACCTCTAGGAGATCCGGCAAAGATGGAGCGCTGGAGAGAAAGGGGCCCCTTACAGACTTTCAAATGTGCTTTTCAGCCACAATGTTAGAAAAAAAGTGTATATTCTGAATTCACCCTGCATACACATTAGATGAATTTTTTTTTCCTTGAAAGCAAGAACATCACCAAATGTAAACACAAGAAAATTTTAACATGGATATGATGTATCTATAGATACATTTTGGCTAAATTGCTTGACATAGGAAATACAGACAAATGAGTGGAATGTTTAGTTCATAAAGCTTCACACTCAATGTATTCAGAGTTTCAAATACATCTGCTGAGTATGCCAAGTTTCTTAGGTCGGGCTGCCAAGAAGCAGACCCTAGAGGAGGACACATGTTCAAGGGACTTACTTATTAAGGAGGAACTATAATGGAGTGAGGGGAGAAGGTGGGCCGAGGGGCCATTCAAGCAGGTCCTGACCTTAGGCGGGTCCCCTGGAGACCTCTGGAGGATGAGTTACAGATCAAAATGTATCTGTACCCCCACAGCAAGAGCTGGACTTTCATACCCAGCCCTACAGTCCCTGGCTATAGCCAACCCCAGGTGCTACAAACTCCCAGGAGGCACTTCTGCTCTCTGCGTCTGTGCGGAGGGCCCCAGCCACCCCAGGGTGGCCCTGGAGGAAACGTCAGATGCAAACAATGGTAGCAAAGCACACACAAGCTGTGACATGAATGCTTCAAACCTGTGAAAGAGACACAGGGGGCTCCAAGGGAAGCACTGAGAGAGCTGCCAAGCTATGAGGAAAGTTAATACTTGAGAAAGTTTGGAAAGGTCTTTCCCTGAGCATCACAAAGAATAAGTGACTATGACCTTCATTGATTCCAGCCAAATTAATTTCCCTTTGGCAATAAACAAAGCTCGGTATTCTGGGACCAGCACTCAACTCTTCACACAAAAGGCAAATGATCTGACGTTGGAACACCCTGTTTTTCACACACTGGCTGTCTTGAAAGCCAGATCAAGCTCCCCACACAGTTTTTCACTCTAATGGTTGACAACGATCAGACATTCTAAGAAGATTAATCTTCTCTTGGAGTTTTGTCCCAAATGCTGATCTTAAACCTATCATTGCTGAAATCAGTAGACAATCTTTTTTTTTTAATTAAGCTTCATTCCCACAAATAATTTTGACAGTGCTTCAAAGATACCATCATTTTAAGGACTTAGGAACATGGTTTCTTCTTCAAGGCAGTATGCATAAACAANTTATACGGCGAGTATATAACAAACTCTGTATTTTGAGTGGAAATGTTAGGGGGTCGTCTTATACGCCCAGTCGTCTTATACGCCGGCAAATACGGTAGTTGCAATGGAGCTGTTACTACCCCCTTAGGTCTAAAGGGGTAAAGAGGGGGAGAATCTACAGAAATTTAGCAGGAGGGAGTTGGGTAGAGGCCCTGTGAGAGGAACAGTGATTTTCTGCTGACCCATTGGCTAACCCAGCCAACCTGCCAGGGCAGAGAGCACGATGAGCAAAAGTGAAGGTTCATTCCAGAGGGACAGACGGAGCCGCCAAGCCCATCCAGCCACGCATCTCTGGCTCCAGCACACTCGGACTGATTGCTGTCCCCTGAGCCCACCCGTGGCCTTTACACTTCTGTGCTTTTGTTTATTCTCTTCTCTCTGCCCACAACTGCCTTGCCCAGCTTCCAAGCCCATCAAAATCCTATTCTTCCTTCAAGCTGCACTCACGGGCTGTGTCCTCCGAGACTCTTTTCCTTATCTACTCAGAAAGCATTCATCTTTTCAGCACTTATGTGATGCTCCTCTAAGTCATGAGTCTGGAATCTGTCAAGAACTGTGAAGAGTGTGAGAATGTCGCCTCCTTGCAAGCTCAAATTAGTCTGCCAGTTTCATGGATGCTGGCAGAAGATGTAAGACTCCTGGATCAGAGGCAAAGGGCATCATTACTCACAGCAACAGCAGTAGCCAGATGGTCAGCACCTTTGACCCACTTCCCTGAGTCCCAATTCCCACAGGACCACACAAAGAGGGCCAGGTGGCACCTGTATGTACAGTGGGTTGCATTACAGGAGATTAATGCTGATCCTAGGGACCCCAAATATTTTATAGTGGGCAGTTAGCTCTTTTCAGAAGAAGACTACCTCTGTCTCCCAAGGGTGTCTGCTGTATAAACATCCTGGAAAAGATAGTCCAGAATAAAGGATAGACAGACTCTCTGCTTGCAAGACATGCAGCAACATAAGAGGCCCATGGATAATAGTCCCCCAGCAGAAGCTGCTCGGTACCATTGAATGTGATATGTACACCCTTGGGCTCACTCTGCCCTCCTGAAAACAAACCTTGGGACTGAGTCTCCAGTCAGAGCCCTGACCTGGTCCATCCTGGGGGCTCCCTTCCAGTGGATGCTTGGACTCAGAGTGATAGCACCATCAGAAACTGGGGAGGCGCTGATGAGTAATAAAGAAGCTGACTGGTTCCCCCAAACCCACGAGGCCCTCAGCCATGCACGGGGTGGGGAAGGGAGATGGTAGGGAAGACAGGCAATAGAATGTAAAGGACCCAGAGCAGGGGGCAGCCCTGGGGTGCCCATGGCAAGTCACGGAATTCACTTCTGAGTCTCATTTTCCCTGTTTGTAAAAGGGGCTTAAGCTTCCTGGGTGGCTGGGAGGATGAAATGAGTCCAGTCCTGTGAAGTGCTTGGGCTGGCACACAGTAAGTACTATATAGGTTAGCAAAAAGGAACAAAAGAAAAAAAGCACCAATATGCAGAACAGGAGAAGGCTCAGCACATGGCCCAAGGCCTGCCCTGCTCCAGAGCAGGGAGCAGTATCCCAGCTGCGAAAGGCAGAGGATGCCCTTACCCACCCAGCCCTCCTTTCCCCAGGCTCTGACTGGCACTCAGGCAGATGCAATCTCCTACTCCATTGACTCTGGTCTCCATCCCGCATCTTCATTCACAGATGGGATGCGATGACATCCACATGGCTGAGGATGGCCCCAGACTCTGGAGGTGCTGACTACGGACAAATTATTACCCATTAAGAAAAGCGGAGATGAATGAATGATTTGGGAAGTTTTCCAAATGCAAAATAAGTACCAAGGTGACATCCATGCTGCTATTCCTACTCTTATTTAGACATTGATTTGCTCTCTTAGCAGTCATGCCATACACCAAATCATTGTAAGACCATCATGGCAGTAATGAAAACAGGCACTGCCGCACACTGAGCATGCTCATGAACATGTCAGCCCTCATACAGGGCTTTGCATGGATGCTTCTGTTTGACCCACACCACAGCCTCATGGACAGCCATTGTCATCAGTATCCCCATTGTACAGATCAGAAAGCTAAAGTTCATGGTAATAAAATAACTTGCCTCAAATTCTAAGCTCCGATGTAAACCCATGCCCAAGCTTTACCACAATGCACTCTACTGCTACAGGAGCCTGGGAGATCGCCTACCCCCTCGTGTTTGACTACAGAGAAACGCAGGCCTGCAGAACAGCCATGGGTGGCGCTGAGTCCAAGAAAGTGCCTGCACTAAAACTCATAACCCCAGGTCCTGACCTCACTGTCCCTCCATCCTGTATAGCTTCACCAGGACTTTGTGAGAAACAAACACAAAACGATACAAAAATGCAGAGAAAATTAAGAAGACTGGTTGAGAGCAGGGGTGGGGCGGAAACCATAGCAGCGTGGCTGGGAAAGCTATTTCTAATTCAGCCTACTCCAAGAATTCCATGATAGATTAGAGCAGCGATGTCCACCAGGGGGCGCTAGGAATTTGTTAACTGAGTAACTAAGCAACCTCAATTCCTTCATTTAAGGGAGGGCTTCCCAGCCAGTGGTTTCCATGGGGACACACGAGCTCTTTGTAGAAAACACAGATAAACTCATAAATATTTTCAATAATTATGCATCTTCTTAAGAAAATTTCGTTTTCTTCTAAATGTACTTGGCGAAGGAGGGATTTGCTTTCTGACTGGGGTATAAATATTTCCCTTGGTTAGAAAGTGAAGGATTCTTTGGCTCTTTAACTTCCAAAATATAATGTCGAATAAAAGGGCTTGAAGAATCAGATTATGTAATAAGCTCTCCTGGCCCTTGTCAATGCAA
>NW_017731502.1:2614675-2639107 GCF_001890085.2 Hipposideros armiger | reverse complement strand
GGGGCAGGATCGCTCTCAGGGTACACCTGGGGCAACTTTCCAAAAACAGATGTGGGCTGGATTTCATTTCCCGTTTGTAAACCATCCCAGTGAGTTGAATGAGCTTCCTTTCTTCAAGAAACCAAGCAAGGAAAAAGCTACATATTTTGAATAAGTGGCCTATTGCTCATACTCACCCTCCATTCAGTCTCCCTGAGTGAGTGGGAACAGGTAAAATTCAATAGGTCTTATAAGCCAGGGGTGAAACCAGGCTCAGAACTAAAAAGAATTGCTGTTTATTGAGTTCTGTCTTACAAGTTAACTGGATTATCTGAATTAATCTTAGAAAGAAGGACTATGATTATCCCTTTTTTTAGTAGGAATTAGGCTCAGAAAGTTAAAATGCATACAAAGTACTTAACAGAGCGTTCGCACATAGCAAATGTGCAACATGTCATAGTTACAGGTATAATTATGACTATTTACCAAGGTGTCACAGCTTGTCAGTGGTGCAGCCAGGCAGCTCTGAATACACGTCTAACTCCTAAAGCCACGTGCTTCCCAGGGCTTCACAGAGGCTTTCTAACTTCCCTTCTTCCTTTTCCCCTACACTCACATGACAAATATTTTTTAGCACCTACTTTATCTTTATCCCCAACTGTACCTTATTATTCACAAGGTCTTCTCAATTTGATGCCTCTTTGAGTCTCAACCTTATAAAGTAAGCAGAGCAGAAACTGTTCTCCTCATTTGTAAAATGAGGAAACTAAGGCTCAGAAAGGTTCTGCAAGTTGCCCAGAATTCAGAATTCTTAAATATACCTTTCCCTCAACACTCATATGTGCATACACATGTGAACATACACCACACACACACACACACACACACACACACACACACACACCAATCCCCTGGAGTTATGGTTATTCATTTTTTTCTTTAATTATAGAAATACTATGCATTGATTTAGAAAATTAGAAAATTACCAAACCTATAATAGTAAAAAGTTAAATTTTCCAGTAAGCACACTCCTCAGAGACAGCTGGTGTCAATATTTTGGTGTATTTCAAACATGGTAGATTGGTGGACCAAAGGCCAAAGCTAAACCACCAAAATTTTTATGTGGCCAAAACGTGTTTTAAAAGATATAAATTAGTTGCTAACATTTTAAAAATTGGGGGATTGCATATAAATACTATGATTTCCAGCTTCTCTTTAAAAATTTGAAGAGCTAGCAATACGTGGCAACAGCTGGCTAGGAGCCTCGTTTCCAGAGGGCGTGTTCTCTCTAATCTGCCTCAGTCGCCACCCCTCCCTGTTGTTACACCTGCCTAAGCCACTTGTTTCTATTAACCACTGGCTCCTCTAGTCATCCAAGTTATAATCACTGAGCATGTCTTTCCTGTCCTTTTCTATGCAAGTAATTTTTACATTTGAGATCATCCTGTATTAACAATTTTTTCACTGGCCTTTTTTTTTCAGTTGACTTTGTATCATTAGCACTTTTCCACATCATTAGAAATACTTTAAATATTATTGTTGTACAGCATTCCATGGTAAATATATGTGCACCTTAATTTATTTCTGACTTTTTGCCATTATAACTGTGATTATCTCTTTTAGATTAGTTAGACTCGGGATTTTTTAATGTACAGTTCTGGGATTGATCACGTTGATCTCTTTCAATGCCACCCATGACCTATGACCTTGGCTACAGTGGCTACTGCTTCTTCATAACCCACCACCAAGTGTCAGGACTCTCACTTCAGGGTTTGAAATGGTTCTCCATGGAGTCAAGGTGTTGATCTGTCTGCAGATATGTAAAGAAGAATCACCAGGGTGTGAGGCTACATGACAGGGAGTCACCATGGGCCTCCAGGGCCGCCTCGCTCCCGCCCACCATACTGCCCCTGTACACAGGGCAACCCTGCAATGACCCATCCCATCTGGCATTCCTCCCACCCTTGGAGCCACTCTTTGACATTTACCCGGTATAACGAAATGTCACTTAATCTGAGAAATTCACCTTTCAGGAGATGACTCAGAATATAGAAAAAGCCAAAAGGGCCTTGGCAAAGTGAAGCCATTGTCATCAGCAAGTGCATGCATCAGAGGCTTTGCTCATAGCCATGACTCACACTTGAAACAGACTTTTAACAAGGTTAGTTATCTGATGTCCCAGATCATAGCCGACAGAAATGATGAATTAAAAGAGGTAAGAAATTAGAGAGGCATTGATAGTAACAATAAGTGGCAGTTGACAGTGAGGAAAGAAATGGAAAAGCTATCAAAAGCAGCCAAAAGACTCAAGAACTACAGCAATCTGGGGTCCAAGGATAACAGAGGCACCATCTGGAGGGGGCAGGGCAGAAAGTAATGCCCCAAAGAGTGAGGGCCACCAATGAGCCAGAGCACAATTTCATTTAGCACAAGACTGAACTGGATCTGACCCACCCAAGGCTTCCAGGGACGAAATGACCTGAGGACACACAGCAAGTGGCAGAGAGGCAGAACTAAGGCCAGACCCCAAAGATCTCAACCACTGGCTGTGGCACCCTGATCCTTTCGCCAGACTCAGGGTCATTTTCAGGAGAAGCATGTGGGAGCTGGAGCTGACACTCCAGCCAGATGCCCCTGTGGCCTGAGGTCAGAGAGCTTTGGTACAGGCTGCACATGACCCAGGCCACAGTGAGCCAGCCAGGAACCCTTGCTCCTCATCTGTCCGGGGCTCCACCTGCACCCTGACTGGGAGGAATTTCTTAACCCTCTGAACCCTCACTCAGCTATCAAGTGAGGATTTTAGGTCCTGTCTTACCCGCCTTGTGGGCAATCTCAATGACTAAACCTGTTACCACGTGAGAGAACTTTAGAAGCTGTTATTGCTGTGTGGGTAAAGAGCACAGCCGTGGGGAATGGACTGGACCTGCTGGCTCACAGAAGCGAGATAATGCTCTATATTGGCCCCAATCAGCCATCCAGCCTGCGGGATTATCCGAAACGCTTGCTCAGTAACAAGTGGATGGTAGAGAGGCTTTATTCTAAAACAGAGTAAAAGGAAAACTATAAAACAGACACCAGCCAGT
This sequence comes from Hipposideros armiger, assembly GCF_001890085.2. Classification (NCBI taxonomy): domain Eukaryota; kingdom Metazoa; phylum Chordata; class Mammalia; order Chiroptera; family Hipposideridae; genus Hipposideros; species Hipposideros armiger. The sequence continues at coordinate 2,636,045 of NW_017731502.1, read as the reverse complement.
TACTCTATCAAATAGGAAGCCTGGAGTAGTCATTTTGGCCAAGCCATTTTTACGATAAGATATATTTCTTTTGCCCTTATGCATCTTTTCTGAGAGTTGTAATCTTTATAAACATGGGGTGTGATTTTTAACGTGGCTCATGTTCAATCCAATGTGCCTGCTGGGGTTGCTTTTGCTGTCATCCCAATGAGAGCTGCCTATGAATACCACCCCATCTCTGTTAAGACTGGCCACCTGATGACTGGGTAAGGAAACTGAGGACCAAAAAGGTGGAGGGACATGCCTACCCAGGGGACTGAGTGGAAAAGATGAGACTCAGATCAAAACCCTCTTTCCTTCAAAGACTTTGTAAGTATGATGGTGGCTCTAAGGAGAGACAGAGGCTTAGAGAAGGGAGGACAGGGGCCTGCAGACTTGGGCCTTGTAACTGACACTGTCATCTAGAGTGGAGTGAAAAATGTTATCCTCTTAATGAGGACCTAACTTTATTTGGGAAAATACCTTGATGAGACATTTGGGGAGGTAAGGAGTCACATGAGGCCATGAAAGTGGAAGAAAAGGAGAACCAAATTGCCATCCTTTGGAATCGCCCAAGAATGTGCAGACAAGGAAGGGAGGAAAAGAGACAAGGAGAGGAGATGGCTGGAAAGGGGACTCTAGAAATGGTAGGACATGCTGTGTAAAATGCCTGCGGGGTCCACCTCGGAGGGGGGGGCAGGGGGCTCATGCAGAGATGCCCACTGCCCAATTCAAAGTGCAGATGCAGCAGCGCAGCCCCTCTCCGCACCCCTTCCATAGCCACACAAGGGAAAGCCTACCACATTCACAAACTGCCACGTGTGCATGGGATTTTGAAGAGGGATTAAAGTTTCACGTCTGGGCCCATTAAGTGAAAAATAGAGAAAGCAGGCTGACCTACAAGTTAGAGAAGCAGCAACTCCAAACTGAAAGTCACCATAAAAAGGAATCCCTTCTAGGGACTCACTGAGATTTGGGGAAAGGGCTTAAACTTCCTGGGGAATGGTGGAAATGGGGCTCTAAGTTAATGTTATCTCCATGACAAGGGACAGGGGACCCCAACTGACATCCTGACATTCTGCAAGGAATGAGATCGTCAACTCCCTGTATGATTTCAACATGTGGTAGAGGAAGTGAACAGGGAAACCACCAAGTCCAACTGTCTCCCTAAGCATCCCTAACCCACACCAGCCTCACTGGTCAACGTGACTCCCCTAATTCTGCACACATTGTCTACAGGAGGAACCCCCATCCTTGATTTTAACATGGCACATGGGATGAAATATGTATCTCAGGAACCTATGTTAGAGCTCATTCTAAGCAAGAATTACATCTGCAAGAGAAACAGGATTTAAGAGTGGCAGCTCTGAAAATTGAGCATTACCTGCTGGGTCCTTGGTGAGTGATGGGATGGTCCCTTTCAGGAGGTGAGGTGGGAGCAGGGTTTCAGAAAGCAGAGAGAGTGCTTTCGGAGGATCACCTGTGCATGGAAGGGCACTGGGCCAGGTGCTAGCGGCCTGGGCTCTCAACCCACCGCTGCCTCACACCTTGCTGAGTGACCTTGGGAAGGTCACTTTGGGCCTCCGTTCCTTCTTCCGTAAAATAGCTACACTGACATCTGCTCTTCCTATTTCAAAGCAAATTCAAAGCGAATGATGGCATTTTCCGAAGTAACAAGCAAGCCAGCTTGAAAAGCGTGCCCACCCTGCTCGTTTCCAACTTGGCAGCTAGAATGGAGGAAGCGTCGAGGAAAGCCCTGGGTCTTTGTTCTGAATGCACCCCACCCAACATGCCAAGGACAGGTGTAAAGCGTGGTGTGGGACAGCCATGCTCCAGGCTAAGAGTGGGACCTTTACAGAAAGAATGAAAACGGCAGCAACAGTGAAAACAGCAATTAAACATGTACATGCATCACACACTGTTAAAATCATGTTGCGTGCCTTATCTCATTTAATTCTCAACAACAATCCTAAGAGGTTGGTACTATGATTATTATTCACATTTTGCAGATGAGGAACCTGAGAAACTTGCTCAGAGCCATACAGCTAGTAAGCGTCAGAGCCAACCAAGACCTGAACCTGGAAGTCTGGCTCCAGAATCCATGCTGTTAGCCATTGTGCCATAATTATTACTGTAAGTGATAATACTGCTATCATAGTCATTATACTATCATAGTAAAATAATAATTATTATCATCCACTGCATTTGGTTCCTCCCACAGCTCAGTGAGAAGGGCATTTTATCAATGGGGAAACTGAGGCTCAGGGAATCACTTGGAGTCCAAGGGACAAAGCCAAGATGTGACCTCCTGAACACCCATGCTTCAGGAGGCGTGGTCAGCAGACACAAGCTCACAGCAGATTTTAAAATAATAATACAAATTACTACCTTGAGATACCACCTGGATCAGGGTGACTCACCCCCTGTTGGGACAAGTCTTGCAGACTTGCACGCCAAACCTTAGAAAGGCAGGTCACTCCCAGCTTTCATGGCATATTTCTGAGTGACAGGAAGCACAAATAGGATTCTCTGACTCTCTGAGTCCTGGTGGAGATGAAATTTACAAAGCACAAGTGACTGATGAGAATAAAAGAAGGTTTTAGTCCAACTGGGGAAAAAATAATATGATCTGAGTGGCGAAAAGGGAAAAATATAGAATATCTTCAATTGTAAACACTATTTTTAGTTAGTTTGTTTTTTTTTTAATAGAAAAGATGCTGGACAGTCATTTTCTCCAGGTATCCAGAGAGGTGAATGAATGAAAAAGATTTCAGCTGAAAAAAAGGAAGTATGTCTTCCACATGAGCTGATAAAATACTAGGAAAGCAACCAAACTAACAGGTGTAAGCAGGGAATTAATAAAAGGTTCAGGAGCTCACGGAATCTCCAGGAGATTAGGTCAGGCAATTAGGTTTGCCCAGCGAAGATCAGTAATGGAAACCATGTCACAAAACTGGGTCAATGAAGGTGCTACTGCAGCTGCCAATGGGCACAGACACTTCTACTACACCCCAAATCTCCCAAACAGGGTGGGGGACATTGCCACAAGAAGCACTGCCGCTCAAAATTGGATGTGGCCTCAGCCACTGGCCTGCCCACTCCTCCAATCACCAGCCTCCAAATCAAAGGTGTGGCTGCATTTGATTGGAGGATTCCAGGCCATGTGCCCACTTCTTAACTGCAAAAGAAGCTGGGAAGTGAGTGGCTGACATTTTTAGCAGAGGGTGACCAGCTTGTCCTGATTTTCCTGGGACAGTTCCAGTTTTTAAACTGCAGGTCCCACATCCTGGGATTCCCTCAGTCCCAGGCCAACTGGGACAACAGGTCACTCTTTGACGGGGTGGTGAACTCTGGCCCGTGAAACAGGGAGAGCACGATGCTCCAAAATGCAGGAAGTTCAGACTCCTAGTGGCCACAAAAGAATGAGAAATGCCGACCACATTCTCCAAAGAGGCAGAAAGATTTCCATCCTGGTGGAGTGGAAATAAAAGAGATCTGCCTGAAAGCAGGGCACTAAACTAAGTGAACCCTTGCACATTCTCTCAGCCACAGAATTCTAGAATTCTAAAGCACCAGGAACTTGTCATGTTGCAACACCCTCATTCTTTCCAATCATCTATCAATTTTGCACGCACTCAAAGCATTATGTAGAACTGTTATACAGAGCTCCACTGCTCTTAGGGTAAACCAAAAAGAATTTAGCAAGAACCCAAAACTCAACACTATTTTTAATCCCACTGAGATAGACAGGGGATGATTCAGAAGGATAAAAATCACTTCCCCAAAGTAAGCCTTGCCCTGCAAGTCTTCCTAGAATCTACAATTGCCACTTCAAGGGAAGATGGCATAGGAACAGGGGCTGGATTGCAGGTATACAGATTGCTCGTCTCCCTGGCAAGCATTCCTAATCCTCCTCCTCTGCTGAGGGAGTAAAGGAGTCCCACCTCACACCTGGCTTCAGGGCTAAGAATAAGCATGTGACCCAACCTGGTCAATCACAGAGCTCCATTGCCCAGACCCAACTATTGTGACCCAAGCCAGGCCAATCAGGCCCTCCCCTGGGGTTTCCCGATTCAAAGCTGAAACAGAAGGTGCCCTGCCTCTGGGCTCTTGGTGCTGGAAAAACTTGAAGCTTAGACCCAGACAGCCATCTTCCCTGCTCTGTGGAGAAAGCCTGTTGGCAGCAGGAAGAAAGGGAGCCCTTTGGAGATTGGCAGAGACCGGAGAGAGATGGGGTGTGAGACAGAGCAAGTGTCCCAGTGGCATCAAACCCCTTCTCTGATCTCTGAGGCTACTCCCCATCCCTTTCTAGCATGTGAGCCCACAAAGTCCCCAAGCTTCTGATAAAGCCCTTGACTAACATGCAAACTAAAGATATGGGAGTTGTGAAGTTGCTGGTAGTCAATGACTGGAATGGTTACACTCTATGAATTTCTCTGGGTATGCTGGTATGAAGGTAGTCATGTCAAATGTAAGATGGAGCCAACCTTCAACACTCCCATCTTAACCTCTCTGAAGCTGAGTCGCCGCCACTGAAAATGGAGCTAATAACTAGAACCAGCTTCGGAGGGTTGTTGTGTGACTTCAGTGAGATGATGCATGGCGATCCTTCTAGCTTGTTGATTTAAAGACTTTGGGTTAGGGCCAGCCGAGTGGCTCAGTTGGTTAAGAGCTCGCTCAAGAGTTTGAGCTCTGAGCAACAGCGGTTCGAGTCCAGCCCGAGCTGAGCAGCCGCTGAGCTGCCAACAGGTAGCAGGATGGCTCAGCTAAAAAAAAATAAAATAAAATAAAAAATAAAGACTTTGGGTTATAATCCAAGCTCCTGATGTGAGGTGGCTGAGGTCCAGAGAAGTCGTCAGTGACCCTCTCAGGTTACACAGCTAGTAAGGACAGGGAGGACTCGCAGCCAGGCTACAGACTCCAAGTCCAGTGCTCCCTCCACTCTAGCACCACCTCAAAGAAGGAAGGAGGTGCCCAGGTGACCTGGAACTGGTGGAAGAGGAAATGGATGAACCGATGAGAGGTACAAATCAGGGAGTGATTGTGAAAGCCACCTGTTAAGGGTTGTTGTTTGCCTGACTCAGTGGGTCCCTTGGCCAGACAGGCAGAGCCAGCCTTCCCTGGGGCTCGGGGAACGCAAAGGGTACCTTGGGGAGTGGTGGGAGTGTCCAGACAGGTCTCAAAGGGAATCAGGTCCCCAGGAGTATTTCTTTTGCAATGACTGATGGCAGCAGCCAAGCTCACTGGCTACTTGAGCGGTTTCTCTTCAGCTAAAAAATTAGAATAACTGAGAGGAAAGGGGGAAACAGGGCAAGGAATGGAGAAAGCCACGCTGCTCAGTCGGCACTAAACTTGAGACATCAGACACTCAGAAAACCATTCCTGCCTCAACTGCAGTCTGAATCTTAAACCAGCTCATTTCATTTCAAATTAAACTTTCAGTATTCCAAGTGCTCAGCCTCTGGCAACACTATGAATTCATCAGGCATCATCAGTTAGAGGTACACAGAGTTATGTGATTATAGCTCTCGGTTTAAAAACTAGGTTGAGCCAGGGGGGAAAGCATTAACCACACATAAGCAAGCAAACATATCAGAGAGTTAGTATCATCCATAAAGAGTTGATACAAATAATTTAAATGTGAAGATATAAGTGTAAAAGATATGAAAAGAAAATTTCCCAAAAAGAGAAAAGAAATATAAAATAATATAGAGAAAATGTTTGGCAATGCCAATCATCAAGAAAAGCAAGTAGAAACCATGATGTGCCAACATAGCTATTAAATTAGCAAAAATAATAAATAACAATAAAACCCAATGATGGCAAGGTTTCAGGAAAACTGGAAAGTTCAAAGGTTGTTAGTGGCAGAATATTTAAAGTAATTTGGAATGTTTCTTGAGCCATATAATTATTGATACCCTATAATTCAATGATCACACTCCATGGAATTTTTTATAAGGAATCTGAAAGCCCAGCATCCAAAAATGTTGGCACAGGAGCATAATTTAATGGCTCACCAAAAAAATAAGTTTAAAAGCAATCTAAATATCCACTGTATGGAAACAGTTCAACAAATTATAATTTGTCCCTCTAATGAAATATTTGGGAGCCATTTAAAATGACAATTGTGGGCCGGCCAAGTGGTGCGTTGGTTAAGAACCGGCTTGGGACGCCAGAGGGCCCCGGTTCGGATCCCACATATGAGGGCCGGTGACACTGCCCTCCACAGCTAAGATGCTGAACAACAGCTCAACCTGGAGCTGGGCTGCCGTGAGTCACGGGCCACAGCGTAGGCTGCAGCCCCTGTGGCAGTGGGTTGCCATGGGCTACTGTGTGTGGCCAGTAGCCAGCGTGAGCGGCCAGCAGCCACAGTGAGCAGCCGTCCAGAAGCCGGCGACTGATCTGCCTCGCCCGGGAAGAGCGCAATGATGGTGCCAACTTGGGCCAGTGAAGCAACGTCCTCCACAACTAGACTGAAGAACAAAACGACAGCAACTTGTCTGTTCCCCTTCCCCCAATTCCCCAGCACTATTCCCATCCCCCAATTCTCCAATAAAAATCTTTTATAAAAAGTTTAAAATGACAATTGTGAATAGGGTTTTAATATGCCTAGTGCGAAATGAAAAATGTATAGAAGCTAGGGTTACAGTTATGGAAATTGATTATTTTTAGGGATGCAAGAATAAAATGAGCTCAGAATGATGAAAATGGAACTTGGTAGGATAGTGGGCAGTCGGTGATTCTCAGCTTTCTCATCAAGGAATTGGGGGCAGTGTTCTCTCTCTCTCTCTCTCTCTCTCTCTCTCTCTCTCGCTCTCTCTCGCTCTCTCTCGCTCCCTCTCTGCCATCATCAGAGGGGTATAAATGAGATACAATACGAGAAGAATCGTGCACAAAGAGTAGATTCAGTTCGTGCTCTTCTCTTCTCCCTTCAGCTCAGGGTTCCAGGAGGGCATGACCTGTGACCTGCAGGGGTGGAAAGCTGCCTGAGGAGCCTGAGGTGACAGAAAAGTTGCCTCGGGGGAAGTCACATAAGGAGGTTGCCTCCTGGACAGCCCTGCTCACACCCCACATGCTTCTGTCTTTACACCCCGCTTCCCTGCACCCCTTTGCCACACTGTTCTGGTCAATAGGAGGCCCAGGCTTTCAGCACCCAGAGATCTGCTCAGAGAAGCCCTGCGCAGAGAGGAAGGCTGAGCATCATGAGCTAACCACACACTCCCCTGAGGTTGACAGTTTATGAAGACCTCTGAGTCTTTGGTCTCCTCTGAGACCCACAAGAATCCTGGGAGGAGATAGAATGGAGAATAGTGTTTGAGGAGGAAATCAAGGCTCCAAGAGGTAAACCTGCCTCCCCAGGGTTGCACAGCCTGTACGTGGCAGAGATGGCGGCAGCCAGGCCTGGTGACTCCACGCCCACGTTCTGGTTGGCTAAATGGGGAGGTAACTGGCAGAAGCTGAGATCCTCCCAAAACGCCCAATTCCCCACGTAACCTTCATAACAAGAAGACATTTCGATTCACCGGAAGCCTCCCGAGGGAAAGAACACTGGTTGTCTAGACCCAAGGTTTCCAAACTTGAGCACATCAGTCACCTGAGGGCATTGAAACACAGATAGCAAGGCCCCACCTCAGAGCTTCTGAGGAAGTAGGTCTGGGGTGGAGCCCAATAATTTGCATGTCTGACAAGCTTCCAGGAGATGCTTATACTGCTGGTCTGGGAGCCACACTTGGAGAAACACTGGTCTAGAAGTCTTGGTAAGTGCTTGAGCTTAAAGATGTACTTGGGGCAGAAGGGAGAAATGGTCTGCATGAAATAAAAACCACAAAGACAATGCATCCTTTTGCTCCTAATAGGGAAGTAAAATGAGAAAAGAGGACCAAACAGATGGGAGGAAGGCCATGGGCTGTGAGAAGTGACCTCTCCTGCAACTCTACCACCAACTTCCATTAAAACGATTAGAATTATGAGTGCTCAGTGTTCATGCTTTGGAGGGTGTGGAAATGGAGGGGGTGAGTGATTGAGTGTCATGTGGGAATAGGGGTGAGACACACAGCCAACAAGGGCCAGATGGACAGGCTGGCGATCTGGAGTCCAGCCACCTGGAAATTAGTGGGAAGGGCATTAGACGTCCAAGGCTGTAGCATCAGGGGACTGAGGATGTGTCACAAAGCTCCTGTGGCCAGAGTGAGCTGACATATAAATCGGGCAAACCGATGGTGAGGACAGCCTTTCATGGCATCTGTCATGCCCTGGCATGATATTATTGGTATGCATTTATGAATACAGCATGAATGAAATGATGTCATTCAATGGCTGCACTCCCTCCGGGCACAGGGAGGCGCGGCTGCAAACCTGGGCCTCAGTGGCTGCCATGATGCCTGAGCTTCCAGCATTGGAGATTAAGTCCTTCAGGGAGGGCTTTAGCATCTTCCAGAACCCTCTGATAAGATGTCCTTGGAAAACTAATTCACCCACAAGCTCAACAAATATTTACGGAACATCTACCATGTGCTGGTGATAGAAAACCTATAAGACAGTCATGAACTAATGCTTTAGTGGGTTTTAATTGGCAGCTGGCCTGTCTCATTTTAATTTAAAATGGTCAACAGAGTGAAGCAGCAGAAAGCTGAATTAACAACCTGGTGAATTGGGATTTTCATTCGAGTTGTTAGCAGGCTGGTTCTGTTATAATGGATGGGGGCCCTTGTCAGAGAGGCCAGGGTGGCCCAGAGCTGCCCATGGGCTCTGTGACTCTGGGCAGCCAGGGTCCCTATGCCAAGAGTCAAAGGAGTGTGTATGGGGGTGTGAATGTGGGGGAAGGGGAGAGGCAGCAGGGGACATAGGAAAGATGGGGACTCAGGTGGCCCCGGGGCTCTGAAAATGCTCACCCTGACAGGCCCTACAGAGAGGCCTGAAGTTACAGGACTCCAAGGGAGTAGTGGAGATTTAGGATCAGATCTCCCCGAAGCCCACCCACGATGTCCCAGAGGCCTCCATTGTTAAGGAAAGCATGTTTGCAGTCAGTTTGAGAGTGGCTCTGTGTCTCAGGGTGTTTGAAAGTTTCCAAAAGCCCAAATGGCAGGAAAAGGGGGTGAAGAAGAGCCCTTTGACAAATAGAAGAGCGCTAGATTTGGAATCACAAGTCCCAAGTTAGAATTTGGACTCTGCGCCTATGAGCTAGGCAAACTCAGCAAAGTCACTTCCTTCCTTGTGAGAGAGGTGCTAACACCTACATGCTGGCCTCTGAGAGCCATGGTTGGAGGCCTTGACACTGAAGCCTGACTGCTGGGATCCAAATCCAGACTCTGCCATGTATAAGCTGTGTGACTTTGGGTAGGTTAACTAACCTCTCTGTGTCTCGATGTCTTCATCTATAAAATGAGACCAAGAATCATTTCTGACAGGTCTCCTTGTAAGAAGGAAGAAAGATAACACGTGTAAAGCCCCTAGAACAAACTCGGGCATTTAGCAAGTGCTATATAAGTCTTTATTTATTTAAAAGGTGACCAAATGGAATATTGAATTGTCAAACTCATCACCTGCCACTACCTGTGTAAGAGGAGGGTGGCAACTTTTGGAGGGAGTTTGCTGCAGGCACAGGTACCATGGCATTTTCCCATGGGTGAGGGAAAAGGGGGTTCCTCCTGTGCCTCCCAAGCCAAGAGGGGGTAAGCTCAGGAGAACCATTCAGCAGGCTGGGGAGGGCTTATAGGATGAGGACATAGGTGAACCCTCCCTGGCATCCCAGCCGAGCTGCAGAATCTCAAAGGCCACCCTAAGTGTTAATGGAGTTAATAGAGTTCTTAGCAGTGGCTTACTGAAGGTCCCTAGAGTTTGGGGGTGTGCAAGGGTAAGCCTGGGGCTGGCCCTTCCGAGAAGCCTAAGGCAGGCCTGGCAGGAGCAGTCTGCACATATGGTGGGCCCGGGGCTCCGGGCTGAAGTGTGCATCCCTCCTCTCCCCGATTCGTATGTGGAAGCCCTAACCTACAACATGACTATCTGGAGTAAGGACATAATAAAAAATGAAGTCATAAGGGCAGGGCTCTGATCTAATAGGATTGGTGTCCTTATAAAAAGAGACACCAAAGAGCTCCTCTCCCTCTCTGCCATGTAAAGACAGCATGAAGGCAGCCATCGACAAGGCAGAAAGACAGCCCTCACCTGAACCCGTATCTGCTGGCACCTTGATCTTGGACTTCCAGTTCCCAAACTGTAAGAAGTAAATGCCTGTTGTGTAAGCCACCCAGTCTGTTGCACTGTATTATGGTGGCCAAAGCTATGACACCCAGCATGTCCCTGGCACCAAGGGGACTTTGGAGGGCTGCCTGCCAGGGCAAAAGAGCGCCAGGGGTCTGAATGGGAGCAGGACCCAAGATGAGACAGAGTGTAGCTCGGCAGGGCAGGACAGAGGCCCTCCAGAGCGTTCTCCAGAGAGAGCATGGGTTAGGGCATCTGCCATTTGTCCACCCAGGAGGAACAGCACTAGACGGGGCATAGGCATCACTGGGAGCCTGTCACAAATGCAGAGTCTCAGCACCCTCCCCAGACTACTAGGTCAGAGCCTGCATTTTAACAAGGCCCTCGGGTGAATCACATGCCCATAGAGGTTTAAGAAGTGCTGGTTAATACGAACCCAGCTTGGGGAATATTTACACACGGACACACCCAAGGACCCACCACCCAGACATGCATTACCTCTCCAGCACTCCAGTAAACTAATCCCAAAAGAGAACAGAAGGCTAAAGTTTCTGCCCAGGGTGTCAACGGGAGGGGAGGGCGACCTGGCAGAGCCATCTGAAGGCACTGGTGGGGGAGAAAACACAGCCAACTCCAGAATGCACTCAGCCAGTCCAGCTCCTGCAGAAACCAGCCCCCACAGGCCGCCTCTCCCTGCTGCCAGCGATGCCTGAATCCTGTGCCCCTGGCCTGATGTCTAGGTTTACCTTCACGGCCACCTGGACTCCAAACTCATGAAAATGCAGATGGTGGAGCTCCTGGGGTGTGAGAGTCTGGGTGATGGGGGTAATACAGCTATTGCTTCTCTAATAGCCATTTTTCGTTTTCGATTCCAGACAAGAACATGCTGTTTTCTTTCCATACCTTATAATTTCTGGAGTTTGCCACCCTCACCTGTGCAATCAGGTGGCTAAGACTTCACTGCTCTGATGCTGCTTCTCTGAGTTCCTTCCAGCTGGCACGTTCTCAAGAAGAAACTGGTCTCCTCTGTTCCCAGTGGTCTCGGGTCAGTCTCCAGGGCTGCGTCTGCTCTGGAGGGTCTGTCCTGGGGGATGGGACTCCCTCCTGCCAAAGAATCATTCCAGGGTGGCCAGAGGCTATTGTCTGAAACAGGGTTTCTCAACCTCAGCACTACTGGCTTTGGGGGTGGATAGTCCTGTGTTGGGGGCTGTCTTGTGCATTATATGGTGTTCAACAGCATTCCTGCCGCTGTTTACCAGATGCTAGGTAGTTTCGTTTAGTTTGGGTTCCCCAGAAGAAGGCCCTGAGACCAGGATTTCAGCACAAGTTGCTTATGTGGAAGATGCAAGGAAGACTGGTGAGGGCGTGGGGAAATGATAACAGCAAAAACCAGGTGCCAGGAAAATGTGTGTTATCAAGCCAGCTGCCACTGAGTGACGGAGTGTGACCCGCTGGGGACCTCTAGGAAGCAGTGTCGACACAAGCCTCCCAGTCCTGGGGTATTTATATACCACTACCTGTCAGTCAGTGCTTGTTGGCTGCTCCCACCCATCAGCACCTCTCCCCAGCACCTTCTCTCCCAGTGGCACCCCAAAGTACCCCCTGGGACACTACTCCCCTCCCCCACTCCAAGGGTCAGGTGCATTAAGGTGAAAGTCTAGAGAGTGCTCACAGGATCAGACCCAGGGTCTCTTACCTCAAATTACAGGTGAGGACCCTCAAACCCCCTTGCAAAAGTGGTCCCAGAGTCCCTGTGCAGCATCTCTGCACAGGCCGGTCCTCGCTGTCCCACCAAAAGACCATCTTCAGTTGTAAACCGCAGGCCGTCCTGTTCTCTTTCACAACCACACTGTGGCCAAGGGAAGGCTTTGGCACTGCTGAGTTCGAAACACAACCACTTAGCAGCTGTGTGACCGCAGGCAATTACTGTACCTCTCTGACCCTCCGGAGCTCTCATCTAAGCATTATGATGGAGGTCCAATGAGAGTGGATACAGTGGGCCTAGCACAGTGTTGGGTATCTAATTCTCAGAGTCCATTCATTCAACAAATGTATAACTAACAAATGTTACTCCTCCCTCCATTTGAAATGACATTCCTAGCGTTGATTAACAATTATAACTAATATATATATCGACCTCTTGCCGTGTGGGGGGCACTGTTGTGCTTTCCATGCGTTAATTCATGTGCTCACTCACTTAACCCGAGGAGTAAGGAAACATTCTCACCATTTGACAGAGGAGGAAACTGAGACATGGTGAGATGAAGTCACTTACCCGAAGTCACACTGGGTATGTGACAGAGCTAGGATGACTCTGAATATATACAGCCCAATTTATATCTCATCTTATCAAAAACACACATCTCAAGATTATCTGTGTTTTAACAGAAGTGTAATGGCCTTAAACGCAATTCAAAAGCACTGGGAACCCAGATGACAGCTGCCTGTATTTCTTGACTCGGCTCTGAAATGAGTCATTCGCGGGCCTGACAACAGCCACTCCTAATCGCTTCCAGAGGCCAAGACCAAGCAGATGCTGTCAGCCACCTCCCTGCAGATGGGGCAGACATTCAACTTGACTAGAGCTGGACCCACGTTCACAATCCTTGCCTTGTCCCCATGGGGAGCAAACCCAGAGATGCCAGGGTCCCAGACATAGCTCGCATGAACATATATAACAAAGCACAAGGTTTTTCTATCATCCTCCATTTGCAGAATTTTCTGGCTGAGTATTTCTGCTCTCATTCTCTTCCCAGACTGGAATCAATGTGGTATTGCTTCCATCTATTCACTCAATAAATATCTACAGAGCCCCTCCTGGGTGCCAGGAACTAGTTTTCAAAAAGCTGAATTCAAAGGAACTACTTAGTCCCAGTTCTTATTCATTTTCCCTGAATCAATTCCTTCCAGAAGCCTCTTTCGGTCTCTGAAGAGGCCAGTACAGTTAATTCTTCAGAGCATGCAGTTAGAAACCTTGAAAGGTTCAGAAACTCCCCAGGTAACCTGACTTTTTCAAAGGAAAGACTTCCTGTTTGGACCCCTTCAGATAAATCCACCCCATCCCCCACCCCCTATCCACCAAGCCTGCCCTGGGGCAGCATATGAGGCCACTGCTATTCCTTCCATAAGTCATCTCCTTTAATGCTTCCATCCTCCTCTCTGTTTGTGAGCTTTCTTCTCTCCCATGTCCCTTGCTCTCCCTGCCCCTGTTCCAAAGCCACTTTCTCTGCAGCACCTCTCCAGGGCAAGATGCTTAGGACCTGCCCCCAAGTGTGTGTTTTTCCCACACCGCCCAGCAATTCTATGACACCAGCTGGGTGACCTACAATTCAACTCAGTTCCGACTCTATCTACCTGGAGATATCATTGGATCCCACAGGTTAAGGGCTCCGTCCCACAAGACGGCCCTCCCACACATATTTCAGATTCCAATTGTAAATCCAGGTTGTCACCTGGGCTTCTGACCAACTGGCTATAGATCAGAGGTCCCACGACCCCTTCCTTGGGTTCCATTACTTCGCTAGATTGGCTCACAGAACTCAGAGAAACAGTGTACCTACTAGATTACCAGTTTACTATACAAGGATATAATTTAGGAATAGCCAGATAGAAGAGGTGCATAGGGAGAAGTATGGGGAAGGGGCACAGAGTTTCCATGCCGTCTGAGCACACCACCCTCCCTGAACCTCCACTCGTTCACCAACCCGGAAGCTCTCTGACATTCATCCTTTTGGGTTTTCATGGAGGCTTCATTACAAAGGCAGGATTGACTAAATCACTGGCCATTGATGATAGAATTCAATGTGTAGCCCCTCTCCCCTCCCAGGAGGTTGGGGGCATGGGACTGTACGAGGAATGGGGATGAAGACAAAATATATACTTGTTATTATAAGTCACAGTATCACACTGCCCCTTTCCCACTTCCTTCTTCCCAAACTTCCTTGCCTCTGTTACCAGAGAGCAGGCCCTTCTCAGCGCGGTGTCTAGGTTCTTGGCATCTCACACAAAGAGGTGAATGAGACACAGAGATACAGTGGTGAAGAGCAGTTAAAGCAAAAGCACACTCCAAAGAGACAGGAGCAGGCCCGAGCGCAACGGAGTGGCTCAAGGGCCCTCAGCTAGTGAGAGCTTGGGGGTTGTATTTTCTTTTTTCTAGAATGGGCTACTCCTCTCTAGCTGTCGGACCATTTGATTGGCACCTGTGATTGACAAGAGGGTGTAACCTCATCTTTTTAGACTGCATATGTTCCTTCCCAGAATTCAGTTTGTTATAATGATATTAATGAACTTCCGGGCATATGCATGCTATTATAATGATGGTATAATGAGGCTAAGGTGAGATGAAGGTTGTTGTAGCCTTTACTGCACAGGTGTGCGTGACTGGTCTAATCTAGTTAGGTATTCTATACCCTTCAGCTTCCTCGTAGTGGTTGATGGTTCTGGTAGATAAGGAAAGGTTTGGGCAGAGAGGGGAGGTCCTCTGGGCAGTCGCTCTTCGTAGGCCATGTTGGATGTGCAGGAACGTTACTTGATGTGTTCGGGCATATCGGAGACCCACTTCCTGTCTCTACCTGCCTGCCTTATTCCCCCTGAGAGATGTGATCCCCGTAAGTCTCTATGGGAAGTTGAGGGACAGGAGGTCTCTTCTGCATCTGCTTCCTGCTGAATGTGGCTGTTTTCTCTCCCTATCCGAGACTCTTGGGACTCTTCCCCATCTGATCTTTGATGAGGAGCAGGGGTCTCCAGACCCACCTGGAAGGCCGCGGTGACCTCTTTGGATGGGATGGGATGTACTAGAAGCCTTGCTGGAGAATCAGCTGTATCCCATCAGCCCCTAGGTGAGGAGAGACAGATTTTGCTTCAACAGAGTTAAAAGTGTTGGCCCAAGAAGTAGAACCCAAAGCCATTGCCGCAAGGTGGCCGTGTGACGGAAATTCTTTTAGCTTCATGGAGCCTGTGGCCTTTTCCTCTGGTTTAACTGGTCACTCAGGTGGCATTGTTCACCCAGGAGCTAGGCCACAATGACTGCAATCAATAAGCACACATCACAGGTTCCGGGGTAATTATCTGAAGCAGCGGGTAGGAGGCTTCCTGTGATTCATGCTAGAAACAATCTTCCGTCTAAGATTAAAAAGCTGATTTGAAAGGTAACTAAGATCAGACACTAGGGAGCTAAGAAACTAGGGAAAAGGGGACTTAAAATTCCTATGTGGCGGATGGGACGTGGGGGGGCGCTCTCCCCTATGAGCTACAGGGAACCAACCAACCAGGCCAGCCTTGGCCTGGTCCACTATACAGGGATAAAATCAAGGTCTATCAAAAGGGTACCCTACCTACCCTAATAAAATTAACCCCTCCTACACTTAAGGCACACAAACAACAGACATAAATATGTGTGTTGGCAAAAAATTAATGCCAGCTCTACAGCATATTAAAATGAAATAGTACAGTGATATCCTCATCTATCTGAACGAAACAAAGACTCCCTATATATCTGAAAAAAATAACGACCAACCACAAGCCACAAAAGTTCTATTTCAATAAGAATGGCTTTTATTTACCTGGCAGAAGTACCAAGACCATCAGATAAATGCAACCCACTGCCTCAGTTTAAACATCCCATTGAATTTCTCAAAGTGTTTTTTCCTGGGGTGATCAAGGATTCTCCTCAAACACCCTAGTAAACGTCTGGCCATCATTTCCTACCCATCCGATTATCTTTGTCTCCTTGGAGCCGAGGTTAAATTGTAAAGAGTTTACCGAGCTTGTGGCGGTTGGGACACCGTGTTCCCTTTTGGCTCCTCAGCCGTTGATCCTGCACTTCCCATCCTGAGACTGGCTGCTGAAACTCCCAATGGCCGTCCTGGTAATTTCCAAGCTGCCAAGCTGCTTTCTCATTGTAAATACACATCTTGTAACTCTTCTTGTCTGAGCTCTGAAAAGAATGTGCTGTTTCCCATAAAAGAACAACCACAACTAAGCACTTTCACAAGAATATTGGCCGTTTTGTCCTCAGAAAGTCAGCTGTTCTTCTTATTCACATGAGCCGATTTAGCCCATTTCCTGTCAATACTCAACTCAGCCCCATCCTCCAAATCCCATGACGACAGGCACATTGGGACAGGCAAAGCTTCGTGAAGATGGTGAGGGGGTCCCAGCAGGGAGTCACACAGCACAGCAGAGGGCACTCACCTCCAAATCCCCACCACGATCCCTTCGCTCCCTCAGTCTCTCTCCCTGGCCTCCTCCTCCCCACTGCTAGACTGCTGGTGCTAAGACTAGGAATCCCTGGGAGGAGGAGCTTTAAAAATGACTGATGTTGAGTTCTAACTTAGAGACACTGGTCTGGGGTGTGGCCTGGGCATTGGGAATCTTCACAGCCCATGAGAACTATAGCCCCAGACTATGCCCCCTCGGCCCCTCCTCACTTAGGCTAAGCCATCAGCTTCATCCTCAAGCTTGAACACCCCACTCCTGTCTGAGTCACTAGGGCACATGAGCTCATTTTCCACAGTCCCCTCCACTCCTTATTGTCTCCCCACATTGAGGCTGTGCACCCCTCGCTACCATCATTAAGGTTTGCCCTCTCCGTTTTCCTACAGCTAAAAGGAAAGGGGTGTGTTTCTTATCCCCAGGTCTGTCAAAAGAGAGATGACCACCAAGGCCCAGTGTTTCTTCCATCTGGCCTACTTCATTCACTTCCCTTGAGGCCATTTAAGTTTGTGACCCTGGCATTGCTCTCATGTCACCTTATTATTATCATTCCTTTTACAGGTGAGAAAATCAGGCTCAAGGTGGTATAACTCGTGACTGGTAGATCCACTCAGGTCTATTTAACTCAGAGGCCCGTGTTCTTACGTCCTAGAGGATTCTGCGTTCTCCAGTGAGCTACGCTATTCTATTCCCCGAGAGGTCCGGCTGTTGGAAAGTCCCTTCTTATATGGAGTCCCACATCTGCTTTTCCTCTGCAAGCATAGCATTCATTTAAAAAAGGGAGGGAAGGAGAGTCTGGGGGCTACCTGCATTTGGGCTATCCAGTAGGTTCTGCTCAGCTGGGGGCCAGCCATGTCTTTACTGTCCAGACAGGCTGCCCTGGCCTGTGGGGCCCCAGAATTCCCACACAGTCAGATGCTGAGGGCTTGAAAGGAATCAGGTGCGCATATGCCAATGGCAAAAGACAAAAGATCCCTGGAGACCGGAAGTGTGGGGTTGGGGAGGCACTGGAAGGGCAGAGGAGTGACAAGAGCCTGGAACGCAGCCCCTGAGATGGAGCAGAAGTTGGAGGGAGGCACTTTGGAGATGGAGAAGGGGCTACAAACCAAAGAACGCACGTGGCCTCTAGAAACTAGAAAAGGCAAGAAAATGGATTTGCCCATCAGCCCCCAGAAGGACTGCTGGCCTGCTGACACCTGGATTTTAGGACTCCTGACTTCCAGAAGTGTAAGACAGAAATATTTGTGTTATTTTACAATAAGTTGTCATTCGTTACAGCAACAAACAGAAACTAATACAGTTAGAAGTTTCGGTTCTTCCACATATATTAGTTTCCTAGGGCTGTCGTAACAAAGTACCACAGAGTGGCTCAAACAACAGAAATCGATTCTCTCGTGGTTCTGGAGGCTACAAGTCTAAGATCAAGGTGTCTGCAGGCCTGCGCTCCCTGTGCAGGCACTTGGGAAGGATCTGTCCCAGGCGTCTCTCTTAGCTCCAGTGGTTCCTTGGCTTGTGGCAGCAGAACTCCAATCTTCACATAGCATTCTCCCCGTGTGCATGTGTGTCTCTGTACCCCAATTCCCCCCTTTTTATAAGGACACAGTTTAATGGGATGAGGGCCCACCCTTAATGAGCTCATCTTAAATTGATCACCCACAAAGACTCTAGTTCTAAATACGATCACATTCACGGGTTCTGGGGGTTAGGACTTCAACATCTTTTGGAGGGGACACAATTCAATCCATATACAACATTACTCCTAGAAGTTGCCCACCTTTACAAAACCCAGGGGGGTCAGGCCAAATAAATCCTTCCCTGCAAAAACCAGTGATTCTAACTTCCTCCTGCTGCTCTAGCCTCACTCACCACAAAGGTATTCACCCACCTACTCACTGGATCTCCATCACACTCTGCAGGGTCTGTGGGTGCTGGAGTGCCTCTCTCAACCCCTACAGGGCAGTGAAATCTTCCCAGACAGGAACCATGTCAGTGCCTCCTATGTTTTTCCTCCAATCCTTGCCTGCCACCTGCCACGTGCAGGGACTGTGCCGGGCTCTCCGTTGGTCACTGTCTTTTCTTGTCTGCCTCTCCAGCAGAACTGTGCAATCTGCCAGATCAGGGCTCCAGTCATCTTCTCCATGGTCCCCTCAGCACCCGCAATGTGCCCTCACCCAGTAAGCGTGTGCTGAAATAATGGCATTGTTCATCTTTGCGTCTCATCCACTGAGCCCAGCAAAAACACCAGCAGTCAATCACTGTGTGTCAAATGGAAAAACAGCCCCAGGAAAGCTTCCTTGACACAGAGGAGCTAAGCTCAACCTGTTTTCAAACCAGGCGTTATTTATGAAGTGGGGGACATTCTCAGAATCACCAGGGCTGCCTGCAGTTCACCTTTGCAGCTCAGGCAGGATGAAATTGGAGCCAATTCCTTCTGAAGCCAAGATGGAGACCCTACAGGAGACGAAATAGACAGACACAGGGACATCTTAGCCCCTCATGAACTCAGCAGAATGTTTCAGACTGAAACGTCACCTCAAGGACACCCCATCTCTGGAACATGAGTTCTCTCTGCAGCTCAGAGAGAGCTGCAGAAATCTAGCCTGCAGAACCCGTTTCAGACGTCAGATCTGCATGAACTAATGAAGATGTGCTGAATGCAAAGCTCCTGATGCTCTCAGAGATCAAGCCAGAAGAAAATAGCCAGTGCTTTTCCCATCCATGCACGTGCACAACCCCTTCCTCCCCCAGGCGCCTGCTCCATTGCGGTTTCTCAAGTGACGTCACTGTGGGTCCCTGAGGCTGGCAAAGTTTACATTTCTTTTCTGTTACCTGGGAGGCAAAGTGGACTCCCCCTGAGAATGGCAGGGCCATCGCCCTGTTTTGGGAACTACCCTTGAGGGGAAGAGGGTGACTTGGGTTCATTTATTCCAAAGGGAGGTAAGGATTCACGGCATCCCAATGAGATGTAGGACTCAAGGCAGAGATGTTCTTCCGTACGGTGGGAAAGAAGGTAGGAGAGCAACGCTGTGGTGGCTCAAGCATGGACCGAGGCTGGCCAGCTGTGACTCAGGCATGGCTCTGATGACCCATCTCAGGACCGTAAAGCAGGTTCAGCAAGCTACAGCCCTGGCAGCCACCTATCTTCATAAACCAAGTCTTAGCGGAACACATCCATGCTCTTTGATTTCCGTATTGTCTGTGGCTGCTTTGTGCCACAATGGCAGAGCTGAATCATGTGACAGAGACTGCATGGCCTGCAGAGCCTAAAACCAGGATCAACTTCATGGGCATGCAACCCACAGGCCCCGGGCTTAGGAGATGCTGCAAGCTTGGTTTAATGCCCTACTGCCGCTGTCTTGACATTCTTAATCATGTTTTTAACAAGGGTCCCATATTTTCACCAGGTCCTGCAAATTACATAGCCAGACCTGCCTAAAATATTTACTATCTGGCCCCCAAGTTTGCCTGTCTCTCAATTTTTCCAATCCTTGACTGCCTTTCACTCTCTGCCTTAACAATTCTGGCCTCAGGAAGCTCACCCCATTCTGAAACAGCCTGTTACATTTCTGGAAAACTGAGAAACGCGTCTTCCTGATATCCTTACTGGTAATCCTATCAGCTAACTACATCAAAGGGCCTACTATGAGCCAGGGATGGAGTTGAATGAAGCCAAAGTCTTCTACTTATTCACCCGTCCTTGGGACCATTCAGAATAAATCTCATCCCTTGAATGTTCAGGGACTAGAGTAGTGTTCTTCTGTCCCTCTCCCCTGAATCTTCTCTTTCTAGCCCAAAACTGCTGTTTCTCCTAAGACATGTTTTAAGCTCTGCACCAGCTTACTCACCCTCTTTAGGTAGGATCTCATTTTCCAAGACCCCTCTTACATAGTCGTGCCAGCACAGAGTTGAGTAAAACAGTCACTACCATCTTTCTAGATGATATGTCTCTGTTAATGCATCCTGAGATCACATTGTCCTTTTTGGGGAACCATTCCGAAATTCTCCAAAATCTCTGGTAGGAACCAGGTACCACAATCTGGTAAGAAGAGATGGTATTCTTATCTTTATTATATAGATGAGTGAACTGAAGCTTGGAGAGTAGTGACCTGCTGATTGGCACATGGCCACTTGCTCCCAGCTCTTTTGCCTCTGAATTCCAAGCTCTCCCTTCCCCCAACCAAGACTCTTTGGGCCTCAGTTTCTTCATCCTTAAAATGCAGAAACTAGGTCTCTTCTAGCTCTGGAATGCTGTGATTTGTCTTCTAAATGCAGACTCTGAAAGCCAAGTAGCGAACAGAAAATAGAAGCCATCTGCCTAGATCTAAAACTCCTGCGAAAAACAAAAAAAGTTTCCTCTCCTACTACTCATCCTAGCCTTACAGATCTTGGAAACTTTCATGTAAGTGATAAATCTTGCTGGTTAGTGGTAGCTCTAAATTTGACAGTTAATTGAGTCTTTAGATCAAAGGGCCACAGCTTTCTCAGTGAGTTGGGCTATATCATCTTTCCTATTATTTCCCCTTTGCACACTCCACAAATTAATGTCTTCCTGCACATCCCATTTTCAAAGATGTTTCTCCCTCTCCCATAGCAAGCCAAACAGCAATAATAAAATGCCTTTAAAAGAAGAACAGGGAGTCCTCCATAAAATGGGTTTCAGAAAGTCACTCTCCCTCCTTTACTGCATCCTCATGTCAGAGCATCGCCCCAGGGTTGACTTGAAAACTTCATTTTTCAGTGTGTTCTCCATAACACTTTATCCATGGGTACACGGGCCTGCCGGGGCCCCATTAGGTTTTCTCCCTGTGTGTGAGGAATGCAGCAGGTTCACCATCCACGTATGGCAGATGAGAACACTGGGCACAGAGAAGGGAAATAGCTGACCCAAGGTCACAAAGCTGGTTAGTGATGGTGCCAGGCAAAGACCTCATGACTAACA
>NW_017731502.1:2610655-2612990 GCF_001890085.2 Hipposideros armiger | reverse complement strand
ACTGAGGGGAAAAAAACAAAACAAAAAGGCCATTCCTAAGAGATTTAGTTACACAGTGTTCTAATTGCCTGTCACTTACCCCTAGTGACACCATGGGGACTGACAATGTACTTAGCTAAAAAAAAATCTACATTTCTAGCCTCCTTTGCCAAGAGGGGTGGCCAATGAGAAGCAAACAGAAGTTGTCAAGTGGGACTTCTGGGAAAGCTTTCTAATGAAACTGACTCAGTTGGCAGATGCCTTTTCCTTCCCCTACCCTTTCCTCTTTCTTCTTGTCTAGACTCAGATACAATGGCTGGAAGAGTGACAGCTGTCTTGCACCTATGAGGTGGCTTTGCGCATAGCAGAATAGAAAGATGGAGGTCTGTGTGCCTAATAACATCATGCAGCCACCATCAAGTTCTGAGCTACTTATTTGTATTATGTGAGAGAGAGAGAGAAAAAGTATTTGCCTTATACAAGCCATGATTACTTTGCATCTTTATTAGTAGCAAAGCACAATTACTGATAGAGGCCTTATCACCTCCAGCTTTTTTACTAGTCTTCCTGCTTCAAACCTCACCCAGTTCCAATCACCAGCGATGTTCCTCACACACAAAAGACCCTCTGCTGCTCCAAAGTCTTCAATGGCCCGAAGACAAAACCCATACTCTTTAGTATGACATTTCGGATCCTTCACACCCAGGACCCAACAGAGCCATATCTCCAGCCTTACCCCTTCAGACAACCCATGTCCAGCCACCGCACACTTCTCAGCATTCTAGTTCACACCAGTCCTCTGATATCTATCGTCTTTCTATGTGAAATGTTCTCTGTGGTGAACTCCTGCTTGTTCTTAACAACTAATTCTAAAGCCACCTCCTCCAGGAAGCCTTCCCTGATGCCCTCAGAGTAAGCCATTGCCTCCTATGGACTTCTAAGGCAAATTCTTTGTAAAATATCTCTGATCTGAAGCACTTGCCAGACTGTATTATAATTACTTATTTTTGATCAGCCTGTCCCCCTAGACTGTGAGCTCCTCATGGTAGGGGCGGAGCCTGATGGGTCTGCTTATCCCCGGCTGTTCGCAAATCCTGAATGAATGAGCAGGTGGATGGATGAATGGGTGCCTAGACCCTGGCACCTGGGGATTCAGAATGTTCATGTAGTGGAGGCTTCAAGTGATGGCTGAGTTGGAAGAGGACACAGGAAAACTGAGCAGGCACCTAAGAGAGGGGCACCCCATTGATGCCCGTGCTGTGTCTGGGGCCCGTGGATACCCTGGAAGCTATCACTAGGACCCAGACAAGGGTCAGTGTTAAGATAGACTTCATGCCCTCCCTACCTGGCATCAAGAAGGCAGAGAGGGGTGGGCAACCACTTCAGTGGTCCCTTTCTCTGTCCCACCCCAGCCCCACACCACACACAGTCCATCAATTCCCTGTCCGAGGGAAAACCCCAGAAGGAGAAAAGCCTCGGCCCTGCTCCAGGCCGCCAAATAGCAGGGCTGGGTACTAACTATTCTAACGTGAGTCCCTCCCAGATAGCATGTCAGTCTCTTTGTGAAGTCTGTTCCCACACATGAGCTCATCTCCTCCTCTCCGCGAGGGCAAGCAGAGCCCCAATTATTATTATTACGGCCACTGTATAGGTGGGGACATGGTAGCCCAGAGAGGCGAGGTGTGCCCAAGCTCACACAGCCAGCAAAAGGCAGAGCTGGGGCCCAAGCCCACCTCCCTCCCAGAGAAGCTCAGACTCTGACACAGAGAGCCCAATTCCAGGACCTCACACCAAGAGCCGAGCTGCGTGGTGGCAGCAGGGGGTGCCAGGCCCTCCACTCCTTGTGTGAGGCCCAGCGCCTGCAGCAGCCCCCTTTAAGGAGTGCTGGGCCTTCCAGCACAGCTCCGGTCTTAATTTTAGCTTGGAGGCCTGCCACAGAGGCTTTGGTAAGAGGCAGGCTGAAGTTATGTGGGACAGCTGTCAGCTGGCATGCTGGGTGGGGCCTATTTAGCCGGCAGGGGCACAAGTCTGGGGACACTGAACTGGTGTCCCTGCCCCAAGTCTTTGCAGCCCCGGCCAGCCACGGGGCTCATATCTCCTCCCGCGGGTCCCCCCAGCTCCGCGATGATGGCTGAAGAACACACAGACCTGGAGGCCCAGATCATCAAGGACATTCACTGCAAGGAGATCGACCTGGTGAACCGAGACCCCAAGAACATTAATGAGGACATAGTGAAGGTAGGCTCGGTGGGCCTGTCTGGGTGCCGCCTGCCCCGAGGGTGTCGGTTTGCAGAGTGTTGGGTGTTAGACAGGGGAGGGCCCTGCTCCACACACAATCAGCTTCCCTGAAAAGAGC
>NW_017731502.1:2605840-2609027 GCF_001890085.2 Hipposideros armiger | reverse complement strand
TCTTCAGAATAGCTCATATTATTCTATTATTGCATTTATATTAATATATACAATATATATACATATGTGTCATTAGTGGTGGAGATAAGGTAATTACAGCACAGTGTGAAAAGGACTACAAAGGGGAAAATTGGGGAGCAAATTTTGCAAGCTAAAAACTACTACATAGATGTAAAATAGTATTTGTCATGATTTGCACAGTGTGGTCTAGAGGGAATAGTCCCGGACTTGAGTTTAACAGATCTGGTTTTGTATCCAGGCTCTTCTACCTAAAAGCGATGACACTGGACATGTCACCTAGGTTCCCCCCGCCCCCGCCTGTAAAGTGAGCATAATATCATTTACCTCCACTGGGTAAATGAATCTCAGAGCAGCACTGTGCAATAGAAATATGATGTGAGGATTAAATGAAACAAGGGGTTTGAAAGTGACTGACAGTCCCTGGCACACAGCAAGGATGTGATGAATCTCAACTGAGTGGGAGCCTATAGGAGTCTGCATGACAACAGAACAAAGCCAGTGGCAACTTTTACACCCAGGGTCCCCTCTGGTGGTCCCTAGCCAGCTACTGGGGATGGAGAAGAGGACCCCAGGGGAGGCTGTGGTGTCCAAAGGAGACCCAAAATAGGTGACATCTGGAGAGAGGCTCTTGGGTCCTCCTGAGCCAGGAGTGAGCTGGCCCCAGGCTCCAGGCTCAGACTGTAACCCGAGGGAAAGGTGGGGGAGCCCCACAGAGGCAGCTGCTCACTCACCCTCCCCTGGGGCTGAGCCCCAGAAAAAACGTCCCTCACAGGGGAAGCAAGGGGCCTCACAAATAATCTTGTCGAGAGGAGATTACTATTTGGCATATTTATTGAACGGCCCCTGGTTTGGGGAGTTATTTGACTTTTTCTTTCTTTCGTTTTCAATGAGTGAGAAACGGAAAAGTTCGAAATTTAGAACAGAGATCTTAAAGCGGAGTCAGATAAATACCACAGACAGGTTCGATCCGACTTCAGGTGGTACAATGGTCTGTGAGAGGTGTCAGAGGAAGGAGAGCGGGGAACTTGGATCACCTGCGTTTTTCATCAACTGGGGAAAAGACAAGATGGGGGGAGGGCGAAGGAAAAGGGAGTGAGAGGGGTGGAGAGACGGGGGGCGAGATGAAGGCTCAGAAGGCACCTGCCAGGGGTGGTATCACATGTGGTCACAGGCTCCACATGGGCTAGGACGAGTCACACGGTAAGATGCTGGAATAAGACTTGACACAGAGACACAAGTTACGGTCCCAGCCCTGATACTAACGTGCTGTGTGACTCTGGGCAAATTCCTTTCCTCTCTGGGCCTGAGTCTCTGGTGTAGATAGTGGCTGGCTAGAGAGGAGCAAGACCCATCCCCGCGGCCACCAGCTGCTAAGGTTTCCCATAGAAAAGCCGAGGATGAAGAATAGCAGATAGATCCATTGTGTCTGTGGATTTGACTCCCAGCAGAGGAGAGGCTCTCCCTTTCAACTTTCCAGAGTCAAAATTTCCCCAAATTTCCCCAAGCAAGGCCTGGTGCTGCCTTTAAACCCAGGCTGGAAAAATGAGTACCAAAGACAGAGGGGGAGGCCTGAACAGTCCAACAGACTTGAACTTGGTCTCCAAGGCTCAGTGCTGGGCAGGGGGGAGGCTCATGTGGGACCAGAGCTGAGGAGCTGGGATAGCACACCCCATTCCCTTGGCACATCCCCTGCCATCACCACCATTTGTGGACTATTGATCCCACAGATCATTACTGAGTGCCTGCTACATGCCAGGCGCTCTGCTCTCTTGGAGGAGATGGTGATGAGTGGGACAGGCCCCTCTGCCTGGTTCTGGGGTGGGGTGTGAATCTGTGCCAGCAGTCCCCAGGGCTCTCCAGCTCGCCAGTGAGGACACCTTTTCCTCCAGACCCACGTTGTAAAGCCTCCAGCCCTCTTCCCCCTGCATTCCTATAGGACCCCAGCCCTACCCCAAAGTCCTCTTGAGTTACTTCTGAGAGGGCTCAGGGCTGTCTCATCAACAGCCTGCTCTCTTCCTATCTCACACTTAGGCACCCAGGCCCTAATGCAGTGACGCTTGAGCCCAAAGGGTCATGCAAGCCCTTCAGTTTCTGACCCCAACCGCTCTCTCCTCAGACACTCAAAGCCAGCCCTTCAAACAGGGCAGGGGACAGACATAATCCCAACCCAGCACTCTAGATCCCATCCCACCTGGAGCCCAGATCTGCCACCAAACGCCCTCCTTCTGCAGAAAAACACACAAACAACATCTTTTGCTTACCAGCTCAGGCTGCAAACACCTAGATCCAGTAGCCTACAAGTTCTACAAGCTCTGCTCCCATGTTGGGGCCATCTGGACACCCTGTTGCAGAAAGATAAACTTGACCTGGTAGTTCCTCCTTTTTCTTTAAAAGAATCCAACCCAACCGAAGAGATGAAACTAAACTAATGAGAACATATGGGAGGTGCTAACTGCCAAAATGAGTGCCAGCTGAAGTGTCAGCAGGAAGTTAAGGGAGGAAGGCATTACTTTCATCTGGGAAAATCAGGAGCCAGCTTCATGGGGAGGTGTTAGCCAAGGTGCATTTAAAAGTGGGAAAAAATTTAAATGTGGAAAGGAGGGATAAGGCTTCCTAAGTAGAGGAAACAAAATAAGGAAAGGCCACAACATTGAGGAGAATGTTGGGCAGAGTCAGCGAATATGAGAGGTGGGTATTGCCTCTTCACCACCTGTGTCCATGGCAGGTATTACTAATGTAGTAGATTACAGCACTTTTCCAGGAAGCCATGAACCATCAGCTAGGCGGAGTTGGCACACAGATGAAACTTCTTTGCTTCTCTGTCTGCAGGGGGAACAATGGGGCTAAGACAAAGCACCTGAAAGAAAATTTGTGGGCGAAAAGGCAGAAGGCGCAGGTTGGAGTTGGATGATGGAAGGTCACCCAACCTGCCCGTCATTCTGCACTGGTGATCCCTTCCTTTCGGAAACGTCTTGCCCTCTGTCAAGTACTTCTAGAAAGGGTTACATTAGACTAACTCACACTGAGGTATTTATGACTTAGTGTTATGGGGACTTCTGGGTATCCACTAGTCTAGAGTTCTTCAAAATGGGGTCCACTTTCTTGGGGAGCTTGTTGAAATGCAAATTTGTGGGCCTTGCCACCAGAAAGTCTTATTCAGCAGGAC
>NW_017731502.1:2564743-2605110 GCF_001890085.2 Hipposideros armiger | reverse complement strand
TTCTATTGCTCTCCATCCCACCTGCACCCACTTTCCTGAAGGCAGAGGCTGAGAGGGCAGGAGAAGCAATGGGAACAGATGGGCAAGAGGGTGAGGACAGGGCTCATGAGATCTGACGGGAGTTCTTCTGACAGGGCCCTTTCTCTCACCCTGAAGTCTTCTGGTGTCTCAGTCTCCTCGCAGCTCTTTTACATCAACCTAAGTCCCTTTAAGCCCCAGCCCAGGTGTCCCAGACCCTGCCCCGCTTGGGGTGCTCTGGACCCCGAGCTCCAGTGAATCCCTGAGACCCTCCTCCTGCCCTCAGGATTGGCCTGTGCTGTGTTCTGTGCCTCTGCTCCTGCTGGGGTCCTAGTCCTGCGGTGACCCTGGTCAGGGAGATGGCAGAGGGAACGCGGGCCCAGGATTTGAGGTCAGGCCGACTTGGGCTCCACCCTGCTTGTCCCTTGTGAAATACCAGATATAACACACATGGCCAGAAACTGACACCTACAAGCGCCGAATTGTGGACATTACTACAGTTAGTCCAGACTGTACAGAATTCTATTTACGTTATTACCAAGTACAGCACAAGAAGTGAAGCTTTGCCAGTTTTTCAGCTGTTTTGCTGCAGCCTCCTCCTTTTAGCGTCCTACTTCACAGGCCAGTGCTTTTCAAACAATCTGGGTGAGGATGGGTTTTATCAGTAATATTATTCCAATCTCTTTGTATACCAATACGTTTGTAAAATTTAATAAAAATTATTAGAGAAATCACATGAAAAAACAGACATCCACAATGTAAGCTCCAATTATTATTATTAAATAATAAAATTATGTAAATAATTTTATTTAAATTATTTAAATATAAATGAAATTATTCCAATAATAAACAAATTATTTGAATTAATAATAATAATAATGAGCGAGAAAACTAAGACCCAGCAAAGCTAAGTCTTCTGACTCTGAAACTAACTCCGTGTCCCGAGGGATCTTAGCCTAATCCTCTTAATGTAAAGTTAAAAACAAAAACAAAAGCTCCCAGAGGCCCAGAGAAGGAAAGCACCAGCCCAAAATCACACAGCAGTAACTCGGTGGTCAAGTGGTGACTGGAACCAACGTCTATCTTCCTGTCTAGAGCTGTTTCGCCACCGCAGACACGCTGTCTGAATAGGCCAGGGCGCTGGATGCCCAACGACTGAGTCATGTGGGATCTTAGGGAGGTATAATATTTTTGACAGGGGGTGGCGTTTGGCCTCCCCGGCATCCCCCGGCAATGCCTGCCCTCCTGTCCTGTTCTCTCCCTGTCCTCGTGGAGACTGCGGGGGCGGCGCTGGCTGGTTCCGATTAATCAACTGGCTCTCTTGCTGTTCCAAAAATAAATATGGCAGAGAAGGGGACACCAACTGAATGAGCAGCCATTCTCCCCCTCCCAAGCCCAGCCCCTCCCTCCAGCTGAACACCAAGCCAGTGCGTGCAGCCCCTACCCCGCCACCTTCCCTGGAAAAGCTACCTCCCCTCCCACTTCTGGACATGAATTAAGAAGTGAAGTCACTGCGTGCTTCGGATACACTGGTATGCCTGCCTAGAGTTGCCTGAGCGGGGTCTTATAAATAAATACAGCTCCCCAAACTAGCACGCTATGACCAAAGCTGTCTCCACGCTTAATCCAAGTTAGGGGAACAGCTGCTGCCTCCAAACGCAGCCCATCCCTCTGAGGGCACATTTTCTGATTCACAGAAAACAGAGCAGTTGCTCCATGCGTAGTACCAAGAGGCAATTATTGGAAATAATTCAAATGTCAGCACCAACGGCTGCGGCAGTAAAACGATCATTAAAAGACACAACCGGGAGAGATCCTTGGGGGTAGGGTTATTATTGCCGTAAGCAGAAAATGAGGGGAACAGGGGCTCCACCCCTCTTATCAGCAGAGGCTGAGGTGCACGCATGCGCACGTACACACGAGGCGGGCTGGAGAATTATGCTTATGAGACCTGGGATGTCAACAGATTCTCTGAGATAGATTTTCATAAGAACGTCAGAGTAATTGAGCAAATAATTACCATCACTGAGCACCTACCACAGGCCAGGTATTAAGTATTGCCCAAGAAGTAGTGTGCCTAGCACAAAGCGTGCTGAATAAATGCTTGTTTGGATGGATAATGGATGAATGGATGGATGATGGATGGATAGATGGATGGATAATGGATGGATGGATGGATGGATGGATGGATGGATGGATGGATGGATGGAGAGATGGATGGATGGATGGATGGATGGATGGATGGATGGATGGATGGAAAATTATTTCTATTCCTCATACAAGGTCATAAGAAGTAGCAAACCCATTTTAAAGATGAGGAAATGCAGCTCAAAGAGGTTACCTGCCACAGTCACTCAGGTCAGCAGCTGCATTGGTGTGCAAACCTGCCTTTGGGACTCTAGCTTCCTGTTGAAGAAAGTACTCTGTAATAACCACCGACAGCTAATAGTTCTTAACCAGGTGTCTGTGCCAGCAGTGTTCTGAGTGTTTACACGTCTTATTAACCCTCTGACAAACTTTATAAGTCTAGGAAAATGAGGCACAGAAAATCTAAGTCATTTGCTGAAGGTCACAGAGCCAATAAGTAGCAGAATTGGACTCAAACCATAGCAGTGTGACTTCAGTCTGGGCTCTTTTCCACTCTGTCGCCTCTTAGGGGCCAGACACAAATAATCAAATGTGTTGAATGAAGGAATATGCTAGGATAAATGAACAAAGCAGGCTGGGCTGCAAAGGGGCTGGGGAAATTGCTGACTGCTGGGAGCAGGGTGGGTGACTGGGAAGGAGAGGCCAGGGGCTCTGCCCGGGGGCAGGTGTCTGGCTGACAAGGACCAGGCCTCAGAGGGGGCAGGCAACCTCCCTGACAGCCAGCATCTACCTCTGGGTCTGACCCTGCCTGGGGCAGTGGGAAAAGCTTAGACTAGAATCAGGATGCTTAGATTCAATCTGGGCCCGGCCTCCCTCCTCTGGGCCTGACTGCCCACCTGGAAGGTGAGGAGGCAGGGCTGGGTGATCTATGGGTGGGAGGGCACTCTCCTAAGGAACAGCCACAAGAAAGGCAGGAGAGGCCACAGGTGCTCAGTGGGAGAGGGAAGGAAGGAGGGAGTGCCTCCTGGGATAGGGGTAGGGAGGCATGTCTGCCCAAATGCCTCCTTCTGCTGGCAAAGCCCCTGGGGCTGCAGCGTGCTCCAGAAGCCAGCCTGGGTGCTACGAGGCATCCGGCATAGGCCAGGGCATGGGCCACGATGGAGGAGGGGCAGGCTGCAGAGATCAGAACACGGCAGTCAGCCGGCTCCAGGCCCCAGGAGCTTGAACCTCGATAATTATGGCAGGTGTGCCCAGGTCAAGGTTGGAATGGTCTACTGGGCCTATATTCCCCAGCTTCTTGGGTTTGAAAGCTCCCCCAGGAAGCAGCAACTCTGGATTTTTGCTCCGTATAAACCAGATGTAGAAGATGCCAGCCCTTTCCATCCACTCTTCAAAGCCATAAGACGTTGCCCAAGCAACTTGGGCTTTCACTTCCAAATATCCATCACACAACTCTTCCATCTCTGCCTCCAGATCCCAAGGTCCCCCAAATGCCCAGCCAGCCACCACCTCCTAGAAGCCCTCCAGGAAGAAATGCCATCCTTTCAAGGAGATGAGGGCCATATTCATATTCTTGTCCTTCCATCCAGGGGGCTTTATGAGAGTTAAGTGACTGCCACTGAACCCCCAGCAGAGAAAGCCAGAGACTGAGATTTACAAGAGGGTCCTCGAAGGCTCCATTGACTCGAGTCAGCTTTTCCACATCACCTGCAGTCTGAAATCTCACCCTGTGAACTTTGTTCCCCGTTAACTTATTACCCTAGGAAGGGCCTCATCCTCAGCTGTCCCCAGGGGTATCCAGGAATCCGAGGTATGGCGCAGGAGCCCAGGATCTATTCATGTGAGAAAAACAGGACTCAACATTGTACATTCAATATGGTTATGTCCACTCCCTCCCCCAAAAAGTTACACTGGAAAGAAAAGCACCAAAGCAATAACACTTTTAGTACGAGAGACATACAAATTGGAGATGCTTTCATTTTCTTTTTGCTATTCCCTTAGCTTTCTGCAATATGGCTATGATATTTTATAATGAAAAGTAACTTTAATAATAACATTGTGCATGGATTAGAGAACCCCCACCCCTCAACAAAAGTGGGGAAGGGGCCCGCCCTGGGAAACTATAAGTTTGAGCTCTGGCCCCACTAGCTCCCACGGGGGGTCCCTCTCCCGTTAATCTGATTAGTCTGTGCATTCATTCAATCAATTTTTTAAAATGCCCCAAGAAGAACCAGCCCTGAGTGGCTCAGTTGGTTAAGAGCTCATTCAAGAATGTGAGCTCTGAGCAACAGGGTCTCTGGTTCGATGCCCCACCCGAGCTGAGCGGCCCCTGAGCTGCCAACAGGTGGCAGGATGGCTCAGCTAAAAACTAAATAAATAAATAAATTTAAAAATTAAAAAAAATGCCCCAAGAACACTGCAGATGGTCACTACCCCCGCTTTACAGACAAGACAGCTAAGGCTGAGGGGTGCTAAATGACATCACATATGAGAAAGGAGCTAGGACAGTGCTTACTACATAACAGGGACTCAGGAAAGGTTAGTGAAGTGACTTGGCTGAAAGTAATCTTTTTTTTTTTAAATCCATTGATGGGTTTCCTACTTCCTAAACGGGGCCTCAGTCCCCATTGCAGTAGGATGTGTGAATCGCATGTTCCTTCCAGCTGCAAAGGAGGAGTGTTGTGGGCAGTGAGGGAAGGAAACCTGAGGTCCCTGCAGGATTCGGTCAAGGGAACCGATTCCGCCTCCTCCACATGGGGCGTCAGGCCAGCCCAGCCACACTCAGACACCAGGCTCCTCTACCAGCCAGGATGGCGTGGCCCTCACTTGGCCACATGCCAGACCCTAAAATAGCTCTCAGAGCTGTGCACCTCTCTCTAACTCATTGCCACCACCCCAAACCAGGCAGCCACCATGTTCCGCCTGGACTGATGGCTCCCAGCGTATTCCTACTTATATCCTCACCACCGTCCCAGCCACAGCTGCCAGAGCAAGCCGCTCCTGCACAAATCAGAGGCTGCCCGTCGCACGATGCCATCCTGCCTGCCTCCCCAGCCCACTCCAGCCTTTTGGAAGCACCTGCATCTCCCTGAGAGCGCACACTGTCCTACTAGCTCCTAGCAGTTACTGTTCCTTCTGCCCCAAACACCCTTTTTCAGCCTCCCTCACCTGGCTACCTTCGGGTGTCAGCTTAACTGGGCGACTCTTCCTCTCAGGAATCTTCCCTATCCCCAGGCTGAGTTCAGTGTCCCCCCATCCTTCCCTTACCGAACACTTTTATCACCCATAAGCTCTGGAATGGCAGGAACCTTTGCCTACCCACCATCCTATCAGCAGGCACCCCGTTAATCTTTTCCAACTCCCTAGGATCATAAAATAGAATTTGAGAGCTGTGGCTATAGGCCTGACTCTGGCTTACAGTTGGCCTGAAGCGAGTCCCTCAGCTCCTCAAGCCTGCTTACATACCCACCTGCAAGGTGAGGGGTCGAGCCCGCCCCTGGTCTGCAGAGTTAGTACCCAGGGGTGGGCCCAGCTGTTGGGGCTGGGAGCCCTGCAGGGGGTCCTGGTGCTCCCATGTAAAGGCGGAGGAGCAGGTGGGTGCTGTGGTTGAGGATGCCCATCCCGCCCCTGCAGGTGGACTTTGAGGACGTGATCGCGGAGCCTGTGGGCACCTACAGCTTCGACGGCGTGTGGAAGGTGAGCTACACCTCCTTCACCGTCTCCAAGTACTGGTGCTACCGCCTGCTGTCCACACTGCTGGGCGTCCCGCTGGCCCTGATCTGGGGCTTCCTGTTCGCCTGCATCTCCTTCTGCCACATCTGGACCGTGGTGCCCTGCATCAAGTTCTACCTGATCGAGATCCAGTGCATCAGCCACATCTACTCGCTCTGCATCCGCACCTTCTGCAACCCGCTCTTCGCTGCCCTGGGCCAGATGTGCAGCAACATCAAGGTGATGCTGCGGAAGGAAGTGTAAAGCCGGGTGGGGCCAAGGGGTGGCCGGGCAGGGGGGAGTCAGGCCAGGCTGGCCCCACGGCGCTGCTCCATGGGGGCTGCTGGCAAGCTCTTTCTCTGTGGGGACTGCTACTTCCCCCCATGATGGAAGCACAGAGTTTAGAGAAGCCAGGAAGACAGCCCCACCCCAGAAACACAGTGGCCCTTCACTCCGCTCCTGCCCCACCATGGTGCCCCCGTGACCATGACCGTGCAAGAGGGAAGATCATTTGCTAAGAGGCAGCTACCGCAAGTCTTTGCATTCACATGTACTGTAACAGCACAAACCAGCACTCAGTTCCCACCCGGGGTTGACCTGTCCGCACGCACCACCCCGGAAAGCCACCGGTGACTGTCAGCATGGGGAGGGTGGCTCCAATAAAGGGTTTCAGCTGCATTTGGAGAATGCTATGTTTTGTGTGTCCATAAGGTGCATGTGTGTCCTGATCAGCTCCAAAAACATATTTTGCTGCCCTGAGAAGCGGACAGTGGGGCAAGTTGGTGGGCCCTTCTCTTGGCCATATTCAAGACTCGGAACAGTTTGCTTTCTCTTGGGCTTCTTCTTGTCAGCTGCATACCGGCTCCCCCGTGTTCCTTAGGACATTATTTCCCAGATTTCTGTTGCCCCCGGGGCCAGCTAGCGGTCACCAACAGAAGAATATGGCCCTTAGGCTACAAGGGGTGGGGGACCCTCCCTGGTACTACAGAGGGGAGGGCCTGGGCTCAAACATCTCAGAACCTTCCCTGTGGTTCTCCAGACACCAAGGCCCCCACATTGCCACTCGGCACGTGGACACGTTCAGCCCTAAGAGGTGTGATGAGGGCCTTATGTGCGTGCGTAGACTCATGATGAAAATAAGAAGCAACAGAAAGGGCATGTCCCACCTCCTCCCCACCCCTGGGGGAAAAGAAACACCCAGCAATCTTACGTTCTTTAGGGATAACTGTGTTACCCAGAACTTAGTCCTCAAAAACAGGAGGGGTGGCTTTTGTGGTTAAATTTGTTAGGAAAATGTTATATATTCTCTTAAAAGATTTTCAATAGACATTATACACTAAAGACTCAGAGAAGTCCTACTAGACTTTTCTTTCATGCAACACCCATTTAAGTCTCATAAAATTAAGGTTCCATGGTGCTTTTCAGGTTTTCAGAGGCATCACCTCTTTGGTGCCTGGCAGAGCCCCTTAAGGGCTCAAGGGGGAAGTGTGGTGAACGGGCCACAAGTGGACCGGACTAGGAGACAGCACAGCAGCCTCGTTCTAGTCCTGCTGCCCCCCCTTGTTGTCTTCTCTGGCCTCAGTTTTATCATCTACAAAATGATCTCTAAAGTCCATTTCAGCTCTAAAATTGTACCAAATTTTTTTTTTTTTTTTAGTATCTTATGAAATTTTCAAACTCAGAGGCAAGTTGAAAGGGTGTGTTGTGAACACCTATAGCCCCATGATCTAGGCTCCACAATGAACATTTTGTTGCTCCAGCTTTGGCACATCTTTATATAACAAGCTCATCTTGCTTTTTTGTTGTTGTTGTTGTTAGCTAAGCCCTCCTGCCATTTGTTGGCAGCTCAGCAGCAGCTCAGCTCGGGCCAGGACTCAAACCACTGTTGCTCAGAGCTCGCACTCTTGAATGAGCTCTTAACCAACTGAGCCACTCAGCCAGCCCTATATGCATTTTTAAATAACCTGCCGGTATCAGTATATTTGGCTCCTCAATACGTCATCATTCATCCCTTAGTGTTTTTGAGATGAGGAAGTTACAGCCCAGAGAGGTCAACAGACTTGCCCAAAGGCGCACAGCGAGCCAGCATCAGCGCTTTGTTTCCAGCCCACTGCTGTCGGTTCTACCCTGGGGCTCTTCACATTCTCAAGTGGATTCAGCAAGCCCAGGCTCCTCCTGATGAAAAGGACTAAAGCCAGCATTACTGACACCCTCCTCCAAGGGCCCACCCTTCCAAGCACCTTTTGAAACCATTAGGCCATGAGTTGCAGACTTGGAATCTTGGGCTATGCACAAATTTTTCACCATCTTGGCATTTGCTAAAACCCAATTTGATCATGACTCCAATTTTCAAGCTCACTGGGCACGGAGTATGGCAGGTGCTCCATTACCTATGAAGTTCACAGAACTGGAGAAAGGACACACATTCAGATGCATATATATTTGAGGAGTTCTGTTTCTTCCAGGAATTCCCTTGGGAAATAGGACACAGAAGGGCACACTGGGGGCGTGATGCCAATGGGTCAGAGGAGGGAGGTGGCGTTCTGCTCCCTCTCGTAGGCTACATCCGGGCCATCAGGGACTCTTGTTTAAAATGCAGGTTTGGGGCCCCAGCTCCAGAGTGTGGTTCAGCAGCAGCACCCAGGAATGACCACAAACCCATTTGATTCCACAGGTGACCCCTATATCCCACTTGAGGAAACACATGTTAGGGTCCCTTGAAGATGACAATCTAGAATCCCGTTATCTCCAGAATTAGACTGTGGCACACAGTGGATGTGGCCACATCATACAAGAGGTTTGTTCCTGGGACTTAGAGCATCTTCTGACAGAATTCAGACAAATGAGAGGACCTGTGACTGAGGACAACCGGACCAGGCATCTCCACCCCACCCTACCCCCTGACACAGCCCGGATGCACCTCTGTCATAATCAAACAGGTAAGTCTGCAGCCCCACAAAGGAATTCAAGTCTGCAAGCACCAGATATGGTCACCATTCTTGGGAGGGAGAAAGAGGGCAAAGCAATGTATGAAAAAAATGTTTATTAAGTATACCATTTATAAAGCAGCTAATGAAGCAGACATCTCATTATTGGCCACGCCATTCACCAGTTGGCACAGTGCATGAGGGTACCACGAAATGGCACCATGGTAGAACGAAATCAAGGAATTTACATTTTGCATTAAGTAGTGTTTCACTGCAATTAAATACAAAAATGGTAAGCACTTTGAAACCAGGATCTTCATAAAAGACAACCACCTACAGTGTCAATCCACAGACCCATCCCAAAAGGAGACCAAACTGTGTGACAGATATTTTTTAGGGCCTAAAGAAACAAGGCTGTCTTCAAGTATTCCCATTTCACTGTGACCATCAGAACAATAAAACATTCACAAAGAAAATCTGCATGCTCCAATTTATTGGCACCTCCAGCCACATGTTAGGTTTGTAAACAGAAGGAAGGAGAAGGCTGAGCTCGAGGTAGTATTCTGGACCCCGCACTCATTTCTCCAGGCTTTCCTTGGGGAAAGACATTGAAAATATTCTTCAGGATGAGCTTGGAGGGGAAGGGTGCATGGCCAGGGGTGCTGAAATCAAATGGCACTGATTTGCTATAGGACACAGACTGCTGCACCATAATGGGACCCAAGGTACCTACCATCCAAAGCTCTCACAGGAGAATGAGGAAAAGTGTCCCAGATGGTTCTGGCATCCAGTGTTCTCAGGAAGGCTGTGCCCCTGGTCAGAAAAATCTACTCTAAGTGGCTATCTCCTTGGTCCCCAGTGGCTTCTGTTGGTGGCTAGGAAGGCAACTTCCCTGAGAGTGGTGAGCCGAGAAGCTCCAATGCCAACAGACCCCACCATTGCTGCATCTGTACCCAGAGTGCCCCACTTGTGCCAGATGTGGACATTGAGACCCCAAACCAGCATCCTGTTATCTTCCCAAAGAGCAAGGACTGGCTGGTGTTGATGCTCTAAGCGCATGTCACAACAACACTGTGCAATGCATCTGGGTCCAAAGATCATGCTGTTTTCAATTCCCAGTTAGTACTTCAGATCTTGAACTTAAATGCTGAGACTTTGAACATTGGAGTTTAGTACATACCTCTCTTCTCCCTGAACATCTAGACCCTGCTAGCTCATTCTACTGTGTACACGCATGTGTGTGTGTGCATGTGTGCGTGTGTGTACTGCAGGGTGGAGGGAGAAGACAAACGTGTATAGGGACAGAGTGGATCTGTGGCTTTAGGGAAGTACTCTTGCTGTATCACAGCGAGTCCAAAAATGTGTGTGAAAACAAACAAAAAAAATTTTACTGTGCTCGAGAATGCCACTGAGCTGGCCAGTCTCAGTCGGGAAACCTCTGATCTATAATGTCCTGTATTTAACAACTTAAAGGTATTTCTTGGACACAGTCATGTCCTACCTCAAGGCTTAGAGGACCTGTGAGAACATGTTTACCAGGAAAGTAGAGCCTCTGAGACCCTTGGTGAATTGCTCTTCTAAACAAAACACTTGTGCCTCTACTAGAGCAGTGTGGGCACATTGTCACTGCTGGTCGTTTTGGCCAAACTGGAAACATCACCTCTTGTAGATAGACTAAGAACACCATGGGTTTCCTCTGAAATGGTGAGTCACATAGAGAAACACAAGTGCTGAGCAGTAAGAGATTACAAGGAATTCATCCTTCAAGCTGGCTGTCCCTGAATTCAGCTGGTAAACTTTAAAAAAAATTTTTTTTTGAAGTATTCAATTCAGTGGTATTTAGCATTTTCTCAAAATCATGTGCCATCATCACGAATTCCAGAAAATTTTCATCACCCCAAAATGAAGCCCCATCCATATCTGTTAGCAGTCACTCCCCATTCACCCCAGCCTCCAGCCCCTGGCCACCACTATTCCAAGATTTGTCTCTATAGAGTTGCCTATTCTGGACAGTTCATATAAATGGAATCATATACTGCAGTATGTGGCTTTTTGCAATGGCTTCTTTCAGTTGGCATAATATTTTCAAGGTTCATCCATGTTGTAGCATGAATCAGCACTTCACTTCTTCTTATACTGGATAACGTGCCATTTTATCTATCCATTCATCAGTTGATAGACATTTCAGTTATTTCCATTTTTTATGCTATGAACATAGATGTACAAGTTTTTGTGTATATGTACGCTTTCATTTCTCTTGAGTAAATACCTAAAAATGACATTGCTGGTGTTTTAACATTTTGAGGAATGACTACGCTATTTTCCAAAGTGGCTGCACATTTTACATTCTCACAAGCAATGTATGAGCATTTCAATTTCTCCACATCCTTGCTAAGACTTTTTTATTATAGCTATGTTAGTGGGTGTGAAGTGGGATCTCACTGTGGTTTTGATTAGCATTTCCCTAATGAATAGTAATATTGAGCATCTTTTCATGAGCTGATTGGCCATTTGTATATCTTCTTTGGGGAAGCTAAGAAAATATGTCTGTCTATTCATATGCTTATTCAAATATTTTTCCCATTTTCAAAATTGCCTGGTTTGTCTTTTCATTAAGTTGTAAGAGTTCTTTATATAATCTGGATACCAGTATATGATTTTAAAATATTTTCTTTTATTCTGTGAGTTGTCTTTTCACTTTCTTTATAGTGTCCTTGGAAGCCCAAAAGTTTTGTTTCCCATTTTTATGAGGTCCAGTTTATCTATTTTTCCTTTGCTTATATCTAAGTGTCATATCTAAGAAGCAACTGCCTAATCCAAAATCACAAAGATTTATACCTATGTTTTCTTCTAAGAGTTTTATAGTTTCAGCTCTTAAATTTAGATCTTTGGTGCATTTTTAGTTAATTTTTGCATAGAGCGTGAGGTAGGCGTCCAACTTTATTCATTTGCATGTAGGTAGCCAGTTGTCCCAGCACCATTTGTTGAAAAGACTATCTTTCCTACTGAATTTTCGTCACACTTGTCAAACATCAATTGGCCATAAATGTAAGTGTTTATATCTGTACTGTCTATTCTGTTCCACTGGTCTATATGTCTACCCTTATACCAGAACCACTCTCTTCTGACTACTGTAGCTTTGTAGTAAATTTTGAAAGCAGGAAGTGTGAATCCACCAACTTTGTTTTTCAAGGTTTATTTGGCTACTCTGGGTCCCTTGCATTTCCATATGAATTTTAGCATAAGCTTATCGATTTGTGCAAAGAAGCTAGCTAGGATTACATTGAATCTGTAGATCAGTTTGGATAGTATTATCATCCTAACAATCTTCAAGTTTCTGACCCAAGAACACAGGATGTCTCTCCATTTATTTAAGTCTTCCATTTCTTTCAATGATATTTTGTAGTTTTCAGGGTTATAAGTCTTGTGCTTCTTTTGTTAATTTTATTCCTATTTTTTCTTTCTGATACTATTATAAATGAAATTATTTAATTTCGTTTTCCTATTGTTCATTGCTAGTATAAAGGAATACAACTGATTTTTGGATATTGACCTTTTACTCTGCAACTTCGCTGAACTCATTTTTTAGTTACAATGGGTGTGTGTGTGCATGTGTGTGTGCATGAACGCCTTAGAATTTTCTATATACAAAATCATGTCATCTACAGGATTTTACTTCTTGCTTTCCAGTCTAGATGCCTTTTATTTCTTTTTATTTCCTAATCACTTCTTAAATATTTGCTTCTTAAACATTTTTAACCCATTTTTAAGTTTTAATCGTCACCTGTGCCAAATGGTTTCATAAAGGAATCCGTGCTCCTAGAGCCACCCTCTGACAAGCTGGTGCCCAGGGACAGTCCACTCAGAGGCAAACACACTGTGAGGTCAGGAGGACATGAGTGCCACTTGCCATCTGTGGTCCCACTCCCACTCCTTACTCCAAGGACACTAGGCTTCCACACTCAATTGCTCACCAACCCTACACTTACTACTTTTCACAAGATCCCAGAATAAAGGAGAACAAAAGATGCTGGAGTGAAATCACGGGTTCAGGAAACATGAGCAACCCATCCAACAGCCAGGGGCAGCAGTGTCAGGGTAGCAGACGTGCCTGTGGGAGTCCAGGGGAGATCCAGGGGCTGTCTGGTGGTTGTCGCCCTATCATCTTCCCCCATGGAGACCACTTCCCCACCCTGTGTCAGAATCCCCTACTCAAGCTGCCCCAAGGTGTGGAAGGATACAAACTGAAAGGTACCTTATACACGTATGCACATGGCCACCAAGGGGCAGCCTGTCCATGTCACACGACCAAGCGGAGGGAGGCAGTCCAGCCCCAGGGAAGTCACACCGAGGATGGCTGTGAGCAACTCTTCTGGCTGGAGCTGTGCTGGCTCAGAACAAAGGTGGACGAGTTGCTCTTTTTGCTGACGCTGGTCTCTCCGGGCCGGGGGCCCTTCAGGTAGCTGGAGGAGCAGCAGAGGAGGCGCTGCACAAGCTCGTGGAAGAGGTGGCCCGTAAAGAGCATGTAGATCCAGGGGTTGCAGCAGCTGTTGAGACTGGCCAGGAGCATGGCGATGATAAAAGCCGAGGCTGCAGGGAGAGAGGCGAACAGGGCGTCATGACTGGAGCGTTAACCATCACTTGCTTGCTGAGAGCAGCCTTTTCCAGGTACCAGGTGCTGGGCCATATAACGGAGGACCAAAGAGACAAAGTCTGCCTGCCTTCCACATCCTTGCTGTGGAAGGTTGTGCACTCAGCCTGTGTCTCCCCAGCCTCCACCCCAAGCCTTCCCATGCTCAGCCAGCCATGGAACGCTCCTATCCTTTCTCGCATCAAACACATCCCCACTGTGTGCTTCTATCAGCCAGAGCTGTCTGCCTCACGGCCACCTGTTCATTCATCACTCACTCAGCAAGTGTGAAGTGCCTACTGCTCAAAGGGCACCGAGTCCAAAAGCTGCCTGACCTCATCTGTATTCGAGCCTCACCAGGGGCACAGGACTTTAACTCCCCCAAAAGTGCTGTTTCTCAATCTCCACATGGGGATAACAAGAGTATGCAAACCTTGCGGGAATGCTGCAAGGATGGAAGAGTGCCTGGTACTCGGTAAGCGCCCAATAGATGGGGGCTGCCACCATAACCAAGGGCTAGGCATCGGGGACACAAAAATAAGGTGAGTGGCACCATGACGCAGCCACGACGTGGTTCAGGTGGCCACACCAAGGAGGGGTGCAACTCTGAGAGCGAATCACGGCTGGTCCCACGGAAATCAGCATTTGAGCTGACACCTG
Source organism: Hipposideros armiger (assembly GCF_001890085.2). Classification (NCBI taxonomy): domain Eukaryota; kingdom Metazoa; phylum Chordata; class Mammalia; order Chiroptera; family Hipposideridae; genus Hipposideros; species Hipposideros armiger. The sequence continues at coordinate 2,591,076 of NW_017731502.1, read as the reverse complement.
AAGGATGCTCATGAATTTTCCAGGCGGAGAAGGGAGGAAGGGTGCCTCCGGCAAAAGGAATGGCACAGGCAGAGGCATGGTGGCGAGACAGTGGATGCTGTCTTCACAGCTGAGAACAAAGGAAGCATTCCTATGAAGACACCCCTGAGAGCACTGCTTCCGCATGACAACAGACTTATACAGAAGAAAAAAAAGTGAGACTAAAATTATGTGAGGCACTGTGTACAAGCCGTTATACTGAAAATTTATTGAGCTTCAGGAAGAATTAATGATCAGAAATCAACTTCAAGACATTGCTTGTCATAAATTTAAGCCGCAAGGGGGAAGAAAATTCCTAACCCCAAATACTTTTAAGTAGAAGGGGGAAACAAAATCTGGGTTTCTTTCAATGGATTTAAATTTGACACTCTGCAGACATCTCCCACCAACAAAGGAGGGCAGGCAACACCTCCAGAAACCCGAGGAAAACAATGCACCCAAGAGTTCTGTTCACAACCACATCCTCATGAGTGAAGGCAACTGCAAGAAGGCTCGAAAAATCTTTTAGTCTTCTGTCTTTTCTACACAAAGTTATCCAAAAATAGCTCCAGAATTCAAAAGCTAAATCCAGAAAAGGATTTTTCATTGGGATGTTGGAGTTGCAAGATCTAGATGCACCGTCAATGCAGAGCACAGAGATGCAGAGTATAAAGTCTCTGAGCACCAAAGGAAAAAGGACTGTTTGTGAGATGCATTCAGTGGTTCTCAAAGTGGGGTTCCCAGATCACCTAGGAACCTGTTAGAAATGCAGGTCCTCAGGCCCCCACCTGAGAACCACTGAATCAGACTCCTGGGGGGCAAGGTTCAGCAACGTGTTGTAAACAGCCCTCCACAGGCTTCTGATGCACAGGCAAGTTTAAAAACCACTGGCCTAATTAATTGGTGCACCTGGAACTGAAGCAAGCTACAACAGACCAAAAACATCAAAAATCTTTCAAAAGAGAAAGCTTAGAAAGCCAAAGAGGGAGATCTAATCCTTAGGCTAAAATAATTTTTAAAAACAAGAGAAGAGTGAGGGAGATTAAAAAGCCAATAATATTGAATTCCTCACTTTCTATATAAGAGAATGAAAAATATATATATTTGCTTTGATCTCAATGGGTGAGAAGATGAATTTAAGTTTAGAAATTCTGGTGAAATATTACCAACGCTAAAAATAGAATGTGTTCAACATCATAATTAAACATATACAATGAAAGAGGCAAGTCAACACATCAAAGTCAAAATTTTAAAAGGCATCAAAAAGGAAACTATCAGACACAAGGGAAGAATATAGGTATATATGACTATGAAATGAGATAGAAGGAAGTCTCAGGAATGAAGTTCACGCTTAGACAGAAATGCACTGTTTTACCTGGCTGTGCAGTCATACGGTGTAATCTCAGCTGTTCATCTAAGCTACTTGCCTCACTTTACATTTGGATCTTTTCAATTTTATACACACACANCACATCTTTATATAACAAGCTCATCTTGCTTTTTTGTTGTTGTTGTTGTTAGCTAAGCCCTCCTGCCATTTGTTGGCAGCTCAGCAGCAGCTCAGCTCGGGCCAGGACTCAAACCACTGTTGCTCAGAGCTCGCACTCTTGAATGAGCTCTTAACCAACTGAGCCACTCAGCCAGCCCTATATGCATTTTTAAATAACCTGCCGGTATCAGTATATTTGGCTCCTCAATACGTCATCATTCATCCCTTAGTGTTTTTGAGATGAGGAAGTTACAGCCCAGAGAGGTCAACAGACTTGCCCAAAGGCGCACAGCGAGCCAGCATCAGCGCTTTGTTTCCAGCCCACTGCTGTCGGTTCTACCCTGGGGCTCTTCACATTCTCAAGTGGATTCAGCAAGCCCAGGCTCCTCCTGATGAAAAGGACTAAAGCCAGCATTACTGACACCCTCCTCCAAGGGCCCACCCTTCCAAGCACCTTTTGAAACCATTAGGCCATGAGTTGCAGACTTGGAATCTTGGGCTATGCACAAATTTTTCACCATCTTGGCATTTGCTAAAACCCAATTTGATCATGACTCCAATTTTCAAGCTCACTGGGCACGGAGTATGGCAGCTGCTCCATTACCTATGAAGTTCACAGAACTGGAGAAAGGACACACATTCAGATGCATATATATTTGAGGAGTTCTGTTTCTTCCAGGAATTCCCTTGGGAAATAGGACACAGAAGGGCACCCTGGGGGCGTGATGCCAATGGGTCAGAGGAGGGAGGTGGCGTTCTGCTCCCTCTCGTAGGCTACATCCGGGCCATCAGGGACTCTTGTTTAAAATGCAGGTTTGGGGCCCCAGCTCCAGAGTGTGGTTCAGCAGCAGCACCCAGGAATGACCACAAACCCATTTGATTCCACAGGTGACCCCTATATCCCACTTGAGGAAACACATGTTAGGGTCCCTTGAAGATGACAATCTAGAATCCTGTTATCTCCAGAATTAGACTGTGGCACACAGTGGATGTGGCCACATCATACAAGAGGTTTGTTCCTGGGACTTAGAGCATCTTCTGACAGAATTCAGACAAATGAGAGGACCTGTGACTGAGGACAACCGGACCAGGCATCTCCACCCCACCCTACCCCCTGACACAGCCCGGATGCACCTCTGTCATAATCAAACAGGTAAGTCTGCAGCCCCACAAAGGAATTCAAGTCTGCAAGCACCAGATATGGTCACCATTCTTGGGAGGGAGAAAGAGGGCAAAGCAATGTATGAAAAAAATGTTTATTAAGTATACCATTTATAAAGCAGCTAATGAAGCAGACATCTCATTATTGGCCACGCCATTCACCAGTTGGCACAGTGCATGAGGGTACCACGAAATGGCACCATGGTAGAACGAAATCAAGGAATTTACATTTTGCATTAAGTAGTGTTTCACTGCAATTAAATACAAAAATGGTAAGCACTTTGAAACCAGGATCTTCATAAAAGACAACCACCTACAGTGTCAATCCACAGACCCATCCCAAAAGGAGACCAAACTGTGTGACAGATATTTTTTAGGGCCTAAAGAAACAAGGCTGTCTTCAAGTATTCCCATTTCACTGTGACCATCAGAACAATAAAACATTCACAAAGAAAATCTGCATGCTCCAATTTATTGGCACCTCCAGCCACATGTTAGGTTTGTAAACAGAAGGAAGGAGAAGGCTGAGCTCGAGGTAGTATTCTGGACCCCGCACTCATCTCTCCAGGCTTTCCTTGGGGAAAGACATTGAAAATATTCTTCAGGATGAGCTTGGAGGGGAAGGGTGCATGGCCAGGGGTGCTGAAATCAAATGGCACTGATTTGCTATAGGACACAGACTGCTGCACCATAATGGGACCCAAGGTACCTACCATCCAAAGCTCTCACAGGAGAATGAGGAAAAGTGTCCCAGATGGTTCTGGCATCCAGTGTTCTCAGGAAGGCTGTGCCCCTGGTCAGAAAAATCTACTCTAAGTGGCTATCTCCTTGGTCCCCAGTGGCTTCTGTTGGTGGCTAGGAAGGCAACTTCCCTGAGAGTGGTGAGCCGAGAAGCTCCAATGCCAACAGACCCCACCATTGCTGCATCTGTACCCAGAGTGCCCCACTTGTGCCAGATGTGGACATTGAGACCCCAAACCAGCATCCTGCTATCTTCCCAAAGAGCAAGGACTGGCTGGTGTTGATGCTCTAAGCGCATGTCACAACAACACTGTGCAATGCATCTGGGTCCAAAGATCATGCTGTTTTCAATTCCCAGTTAGTACTTCAGATCTTGAACTTAAATGCTGAGACTTTGAACATTGGAGTTTAGTACATACCTCTCTTCTCCCTGAACATCTAGACCCTGCTAGCTCATTCTACTGTGTACACGCATGTGTGTGTGTGCATGTGTGCGTGTGTGTACTGCAGGGTGGAGGGAGAAGACAAACGTGTATAGGGACAGAGTGGATCTGTGGCTTTAGGGAAGTACTCTTGCTGTATCACAGCGAGTCCAAAAATGTGTGTGAAAACAAACAAAAAAAATTTTACTGTGCTCGAGAATGCCACTGAGCTGGCCAGTCTCAGTCGGGAAACCTCTGATCTATAATGTCCTGTATTTAACAACTTAAAGGTATTTCTTGGACACAGTCATGTCCTACCTCAAGGCTTAGAGGACCTGTGAGAACATGTTTACCAGGAAAGTAGAGCCTCTGAGACCCTTGGTGAATTGCTCTTCTAAACAAAACACTTGTGCCTCTACTAGAGCAGTGTGGGCACATTGTCACTGCTGGTCGTTTTGGCCAAACTGGAAACATCACCTCTTGTAGATAGACTAAGAACACCATGGGTTTCCTCTGAAATGGTGAGTCACATAGAGAAACACAAGTGCTGAGCAGTAAGAGATTACAAGGAATTCATCCTTCAAGCTGGCTGTCCCTGAATTCAGCTGGTAAACTTTAAAAAAAATTTTTTTTTGAAGTATTCAATTCAGTGGTATTTAGCATTTTCTCAAAATCATGTGCCATCATCACGAATTCCAGAAAATTTTCATCACCCCAAAATGAAGCCCCATCCATATCTGTTAGCAGTCACTCCCCATTCACCCCAGCCTCCAGCCCCTGGCCACCACTATTCCAAGATTTGTCTCTATAGAGTTGCCTATTCTGGACAGTTCATATAAATGGAATCATATACTGCAGTATGTGGCTTTTTGCAATGGCTTCTTTCAGTTGGCATAATATTTTCAAGGTTCATCCATGTTGTAGCATGAATCAGCACTTCACTTCTTCTTATACTGGATAACGTGCCATTTTATCTATCCATTCATCAGTTGATAGACATTTCAGTTATTTCCATTTTTTATGCTATGAACATAGATGTACAAGTTTTTGTGTATATGTACGCTTTCATTTCTCTTGAGTAAATACCTAAAAATGACATTGCTGGTGTTTTAACATTTTGAGGAACGACTACGCTATTTTCCAAAGTGGCTGCACATTTTACATTCTCACAAGCAATGTATGAGCATTTCAATTTCTCCACATCCTTGCTAAGACTTTTTTATTATAGCTATGTTAGTGGGTGTGAAGTGGGATCTCACTGTGGTTTTGATTAGCATTTCCCTAATGAATAGTAATATTGAGCATCTTTTCATGAGCTGATTGGCCATTTGTATATCTTCTTTGGGGAAGCTAAGAAAATATGTCTGTCTATTCATATGCTTATTCAAATATTTTTCCCATTTTCAAAATTGCCTGGTTTGTCTTTTCATTAAGTTGTAAGAGTTCTTTATATAATCTGGATACCAGTATATGATTTTAAAATATTTTCTTTTATTCTGTGAGTTGTCTTTTCACTTTCTTTATAGTGTCCTTGGAAGCCCAAAAGTTTTGTTTCCCATTTTTATGAGGTCCAGTTTATCTATTTTTCCTTTGCTTATATCTAAGTGTCATATCTAAGAAGCAACTGCCTAATCCAAAATCACAAAGATTTATACCTATGTTTTCTTCTAAGAGTTTTATAGTTTCAGCTCTTAAATTTAGATCTTTGGTGCATTTTTAGTTAATTTTTGCATAGAGCGTGAGGTAGGGGTCCAACTTTATTCATTTGCATGTAGGTAGCCAGTTGTCCCAGCACCATTTGTTGAAAAGACTATCTTTCCTACTGAATTTTCGTCACACTTGTCAAACATCAATTGGCCATAAATGTAAGTGTTTATATCTGTACTGTCTATTCTGTTCCACTGGTCTATATGTCTACCCTTATACCAGAACCACTCTCTTCTGACTACTGTAGCTTTGTAGTAAATTTTGAAAGCAGGAAGTGTGAATCCACCAACTTTGTTTTTCAAGGTTTATTTGGCTACTCTGGGTCCCTTGCATTTCCATATGAATTTTAGCATAAGCTTATCGATTTGTGCAAAGAAGCTAGCTAGGATTACATTGAATCTGTAGATCAGTTTGGATAGTATTATCATCCTAACAATCTTCAAGTTTCTGACCCAAGAACACAGGATGTCTCTCCATTTATTTAAGTCTTCCATTTCTTTCAATGATATTTTGTAGTTTTCAGGGTTATAAGTCTTGTGCTTCTTTTGTTAATTTTATTCCTATTTTTTCTTTCTGATACTATTATAAATGAAATTATTTAATTTCGTTTTCCTATTGTTCATTGCTAGTATAAAGGAATACAACTGATTTTTGGATATTGACCTTTTACTCTGCAACTTCGCTGAACTCATTTTTTAGTTACAATGGGTGTGTGTGTGCATGTGTGTGTGCATGAACGCCTTAGAATTTTCTATATACAAAATCATGTCATCTACAGGATTTTACTTCTTGCTTTCCAGTCTAGATGCCTTTTATTTCTTTTTATTTCCTAATCACTTCTTAAATATTTGCTTCTTAAACATTTTTAACCCATTTTTAAGTTTTAATCGTCACCTGTGCCAAATGGTTTCATAAAGGAATCCGTGCTCCTAGAGCCACCCTCTGACAAGCTGGTGCCCAGGGACAGTCCACTCAGAGGCAAACACACTGTGAGGTCAGGAGGACATGAGTGCCACTTGCCATCTGTGGTCCCACTCCCACTCCTTACTCCAAGGACACTAGGCTTCCACACTCAATTGCTCACCAACCCTACACTTACTACTTTTCACAAGATCCCAGAATAAAGGAGAACAAAAGATGCTGGAGTGAAATCACGGGTTCAGGAAACATGAGCAACCCATCCAACAGCCAGGGGCAGCAGTGTCAGGGTAGCAGACGTGCCTGTGGGAGTCCAGGGGAGATCCAGGGGCTGTCTGGTGGTTGTCGCCCTATCATCTTCCCCCATGGAGACCACTTCCCCACCCTGTGTCAGAATCCCCTACTCAAGCTGCCCCAAGGTGTGGAAGGATACAAACTGAAAGGTACCTTATACACGTATGCACATGGCCACCAAGGGGCAGCCTGTCCATGTCACACGACCAAGCGGAGGGAGGCAGTCCAGCCCCAGGGAAGTCACACCGAGGATGGCTGTGAGCAACTCTTCTGGCTGGAGCTGTGCTGGCTCAGAACAAAGGTGGACGAGTTGCTCTTTTTGCTGACGCTGGTCTCTCCGGGCCGGGGGCCCTTCAGGTAGCTGGAGGAGCAGCAGAGGAGGCGCTGCACAAGCTCGTGGAAGAGGTGGCCCGTAAAGAGCATGTAGATCCAGGGGTTGCAGCAGCTGTTGAGACTGGCCAGGAGCATGGCGATGATAAAAGCCGAGGCTGCAGGGAGAGAGGCGAACAGGGCGTCATGACTGGAGCGTTAACCATCACTTGCTTGCTGAGAGCAGCCTTTTCCAGGTACCAGGTGCTGGGCCATATAACGGAGGACCAAAGAGACAAAGTCTGCCTGCCTTCCACATCCTTGCTGTGGAAGGTTGTGCACTCAGCCTGTGTCTCCCCAGCCTCCACCCCAAGCCTTCCCATGCTCAGCCAGCCATGGAACGCTCCTATCCTTTCTCGCATCAAACACATCCCCACTGTGTGCTTCTATCAGCCAGAGCTGTCTGCCTCACGGCCACCTGTTCATTCATCACTCACTCAGCAAGTGTCAAGTGCCTACTGCTCAAAGGGCACCGAGTCCAAAAGCTGCCTGACCTCATCTGTATTCGAGCCTCACCAGGGGCACAGGACTTTAACTCCCCCAAAAGTGCTGTTTCTCAATCTCCACATGGGGATAACAAGAGTATGCAAACCTTGCGGGAATGCTGCAAGGATGGAAGAGTGCCTGGTACTCGGTAAGCGCCCAATAGATGGGGGCTGCCACCATAACCAAGGGCTAGGCATCGGGGACACAAAAATAAGGTGAGTGGCACCATGACGCAGCCACGACGTGGTTCAGGTGGCCACACCAAGGAGGGGTGCAACTCTGAGAGCGAATCACGGCTGGTCCCACGGAAATCAGCATTTGAGCTGACACCTGAAGGATGCTCATGAATTTTCCAGGCGGAGAAGGGAGGAAGGGTGCCTCCGGCAAAAGGAATGGCACAGGCAGAGGCATGGTGGCGAGACAGTGGATGCTGTCTTCACAGCTGAGAACAAAGGAAGCATTCCTATGAAGACACCCCTGAGAGCACTGCTTCCGCATGACAACAGACTTATACAGAAGAAAAAAAAGTGAGACTAAAATTATGTGAGGCACTGTGTACAAGCCGTTATACTGAAAATTTATTGAGCTTCAGGAAGAATTAATGATCAGAAATCAACTTCAAGACATTGCTTGTCATAAATTTAAGCCGCAAGGGGGAAGAAAATTCCTAACCCCAAATACTTTTAAGTAGAAGGGGGAAACAAAATCTGGGTTTCTTTCAATGGATTTAAATTTGACACTCTGCAGACATCTCCCACCAACAAAGGAGGGCAGGCAACACCTCCAGAAACCCGAGGAAAACAATGCACCCAAGAGTTCTGTTCACAACCACATCCTCATGAGTGAAGGCAACTGCAAGAAGGCTCGAAAAATCTTTTAGTCTTCTGTCTTTTCTACACAAAGTTATCCAAAAATAGCTCCAGAATTCAAAAGCTAAATCCAGAAAAGGATTTTTCATTGGGATGTTGGAGTTGCAAGATCTAGATGCACCGTCAATGCAGAGCACAGAGATGCAGAGTATAAAGTCTCTGAGCACCAAAGGAAAAAGGACTGTTTGTGAGATGCATTCAGTGGTTCTCAAAGTGGGGTTCCCAGATCACCTAGGAACCTGTTAGAAATGCAGGTCCTCAGGCCCCCACCTGAGAACCACTGAATCAGACTCCTGGGGGGCAAGGTTCAGCAACGTGTTGTAAACAGCCCTCCACAGGCTTCTGATGCACAGGCAAGTTTAAAAACCACTGGCCTAATTAATTGGTGCACCTGGAACTGAAGCAAGCTACAACAGACCAAAAACATCAAAAATCTTTCAAAAGAGAAAGCTTAGAAAGCCAAAGAGGGAGATCTAATCCTTAGGCTAAAATAATTTTTAAAAACAAGAGAAGAGTGAGGGAGATTAAAAAGCCAATAATATTGAATTCCTCACTTTCTATATAAGAGAATGAAAAATATATATATTTGCTTTGATCTCAATGGGTGAGAAGATGAATTTAAGTTTAGAAATTCTGGTGAAATATTACCAACGCTAAAAATAGAATGTGTTCAACATCATAATTAAACATATACAATGAAAGAGGCAAGTCAACACATCAAAGTCAAAATTTTAAAAGGCATCAAAAAGGAAACTATCAGACACAAGGGAAGAATATAGGTATATATGACTATGAAATGAGATAGAAGGAAGTCTCAGGAATGAAGTTCACGCTTAGACAGAAATGCACTGTTTTACCTAGCTGTGCAGTCATACGGTGTAATCTCAGCTGTTCATCTAAGCTACTTGCCTCACTTTACATTTGGATCTTTTCAATTTTATACACACACACACACACACACACACACACACACACACCCTTCAGTAATATCGACAACAAAAAGTAAACAGTTAATGAATTCCCGAGTGGCCACCAGCCAGGGTGGGAGGAGCTGGGGCCACGTCCAGCACCTCTGCCCCCACCTGGTGGCCACAGACACGAATGACCAGCCTCGCCTGTCTCCTGGGGGATGGATGACCGTCTCTAAGCTGAGCCTGCTCACATCAAGTTACCAATGCTAAGGGCACATTTGGACTTCTTAAAAATTTATTTGGCCAACATCCTAATCATCCAAGACATGAGTCCCCAGCCGTGGACTTTCAAGCCATCAACAGGAAGGAGAGCTATTTGGGAATAAAAAACAAGGGCTATGGAGGATGAAAGGCAGACTGTCCCGCCAGGATTGGGGAAGGGAAGTTTCACAGGAAAGAGACTGAAAAGAGCCTGGCTGAGGAGGCTCTTGAATCTAGGCTGAGTCTGAACTTTAATCTATAGGTAATGGGGAGCCATTGATGGTTTCTCTGCAGGAGAGTAACTGCACCGCACCTGGAGGCTAGAACGCTGCCCTTTCTGGAGGCTAGAAAGGCTTCATAGGAGTGCACAGGAGCAGGAACAGAACAAAGCATGAAATACACTGTCCTTGCATTTCACAATATTTTCAGGGAGCACATGACAATGCAGCAATGTCACCCATCGGAACCACCGCTCGTTTGCACAGAGCAGGGACAGTTTTCAAAGCAGCCTTATCCCCATTTTATGGATGAGGAAAGTGAAGCTCAGAGAAGGGAAGTAACTTCCTCAAGGACACACAGAACGTCACCCTGTGTTCCTACCTGAAAGTAATCAAGTCTGGTTCCTCTTAACACTACGTCAGCATTCGTACATGTCAGGCTGGCTCCAGCTGGCTTCTCCCCTTCCCACACAAAGACACGGGCTGTCCAGCCAGTTGACCTCATGGTGTGATTTGAAGGACAGACGGAGTCAGAAAGCAACTTCCCTGTTCCCACAACAGATTAACCCCCTCAGACACTAAGCACTGCCTACACCCCAGGGATGGCCTTTTAAAATCCAAACGTATCAGGGAGGGGAAACATTGCCTCCTATCAGATCACCATCCTTCCTGGCAGGAGTGTCTCCTGGTCTAGCCTAGGGGCCCGCAAACTACAGCCCACAGGCCAATCCGTGCCTGCAGCTTGATGTAAGTCAAGTTTTTTCATAACACAGTCATATACCCATTCGTTCACATATTGTCTATGGCAGCTTTTGCATTACAAGGGCAATGCCGAGTACCTGCTACAGAGACCTTATGCCCTACCCTGCAAGCCCAAAATATTTACTGTTTGACCTTTTACAGAAAAAGTTAGCCAATCCTTGATGCCTATAAGAGGGGCAGAGATTAAAAAGCATGGGAAAGGGCTGAGAGAGGGGAAGGGCAGACCCACAGAGGACGCTCAGCCCACTTCTCCCCACATTAACAGGAGCATAACTTTGCTTTCGAGTTACCCAGGCCTGGCACAAATCCTGGCTCTGCCGCTTTGCACCTGCGTGTTCTTGGGCCGTTCACCTAAACCCCCGTAACCTCAGTTTCTCATCTGTGAAACGGGAATAATAAAAAGAACTTCTTTACAGAAGAGTTGCAAGTTTAATTAGACAGGATGCCAACTGCTCGCCATGACTCCTGGCATTCAATTACAGTAAACATTTAATAAAGCTTAGCTATTGTCATTGTTACTATAATGATGTGCTCATGCTCAATAAATGTTATTTTCTTATTAATGAGCGTTAGCACCAACACGCATGAAACAAGAGGGAGCGGCTGCTCCCTGGGCTGGGCTGTGTCTTGGAATCTGAGGCAGTCCAAGGAGGGACACGGGACATAGAACCCATTGGCTGGGCTTCCGGAAAGGGCACCACCATATGGCAGTGTTTGTCCAGCGTGGCTCTTGGGCCCGGCTGCATGGCCAAGGTCAGCTTCTATATAGGTTCTTGTGCTGTCTCCAAAAGCCCCACCATCGTGTAGCCTGCAGAGCTGACGCACCCTTCCCAGCCAGCTTGTAATCTCCTGACAGGTTTAAACAGGCTGAAACAATGGGCCATCTCTGGGGAGGGCAAGGGGGATGCCTGGGCTCCACGAAGTCACAGGTGGGCCGAAACAATGAACTAACATTAGGTAAGAATGCTCTTGGCTTATTCCATCTTACTTGGGGTCCTGGGAATATCTGATGTTACCGTTCAGATTTCAGAGCTAAGATCTATCTGAGCTCACACACGAGCCTAGACGTTCCAGCTGCGAGAAGCTGCTGACTCTCCAAGCTGTGACAACCGTCCTCTCTTTCTGCTCACCCTTCCCCCAGCTGGCCGTTCTGGGGCCACGACACCTTCCTGGTTCTTGTACACTGAAATCCCCACCGTGCTGCTTGTCTTTTTTCAACACACACCCGCCCACTGGGTAGCTGCTGTCCGGCACTGACTGGGAAGGTGAATTAGAGTGGCACTGCCTCCAGTTGAGCCCAGCAGGTCTGCAGCGGACGCTGTGGTGGCCACGCGCAGGCCTCCCTTTAGGACCCAGGTGCTCATCCCCTGCTGGCCCAGAGCTTCCTGCGAGTGCTCACAGCTGAGGTCCTCTCAGGGCACTGCCTTTGTCCCAGGGCAGCCACAACCAGCGAGTGCTCCATGCAGAGGCACACAGGCCACCCCTCTGCCTTCATCCAGGGCCATCCTGGACCCTTCTATGAAGGGTCATCCCAGCTCCCAATTCCCCATGAGACTGGCCCCCAGCCACACCTTCCACAAAGCCGAGCAATGATGAAGTCAGTGCGGAGAAAAGGAGGATCTGATGTCAGAATTGAACCCTCTCTGAAGCCAGTACCTCCTCTGCGGGGGCGGGGGGAGCCATTCAGAGGGTCCCAGCAGAGCACTGGCTCAGGGTGGGGGAGGGGAGGAGCCAGGAACACAGGGTTCAGACCGACACTGCTGGGGTCTGAACCCCCTTCCCACCTCATCACTCTCTGAGCCACATTGACTGTCTGAGCCTTAATATCTTTATCTGTAAAATAGAGAGAACACTCATAAGGACTTTGAGAAAACTGGGGGGGGGGATCATATAAAAGGGCTTTGTGAATGGCAAAGTGTTTATTCAAGTGATTAGCATTATTATTAATGGATATGAGATATGATCAACTGCATAATTTTTTAAAGCTCTGGGGACTCTTGATCCCAGGTCTATTAAAGAAATTGTTCTTTGCCTTTTCCCCCATGACTTCAAAAATCAAAATAAATAAACAAACAAAAGAAAAACTCAGAGCCCTGGGATTGGGTTATGTGGCACCAAAGGAACTCTTTAAATAGTCCATTTTGGAAAAACTTACTCTGCCAATGACATAAGAAACCCAAAAGAGAAGGTGGTAGCAACCCTGGAGAGAGCTGGGGTTCAGGGTCTCCACGGGGAGAGCTGTTCTAATCATGTCTCCTCTACTCACTCACCCATAAAAGGAACATATTTCCCCCAGGACAAGCCAGGAGCACCTGCACCCTGTTCTCTCTGGTCCCTGCCCAGAAGGGAGGGCGGGTGTGTCCAGGGATCAGCCCTCACACCTGCCTGGCTTCCAGCTCAGGGCGAGGAGGAGGAAGAGGAGGATGTGGGGGAGGAGGAAATCAGATGTTCATGGAATCCTTTCATGCTACTCTGCTCAGTGCCAGCCATTGAGCTGGCCCTAGGGACCAGCCCTCTGGGATTTACAGACAGGCTGGAAAGAGAGAAGTGCAAGACAGGCTCTCTATGACACAGGGTGGTGCAGCATTTGGGGGAGGGGCTGGCAGGCCCAAGGCTGGGGGACCACGGGTGATCTTCAAGGGGGTGCCCCTCCATGCCAAGCATGGGCAGATATGGCCACCCTCCAAAAGCAGATGCCCCTGCTGGGCAATTCTACCCCCAGCATACAGAAATAACTATCTCCACTCAGCACTGTGATTCATGGAGGAGTGGGCGGCCGAGGGCCACTCTAGGATGGAATGCCCAAGCCTTCCATCCGCCTACCAGCCTGGCTTTACTTAAGCCCCAAGAGCTCCCCTGTTTGGATTTCCCGGCACTCCCTCCACTCAAATTTCCCGGCACTCCTTCTGTCATGGTAGGCCCAAATTAGCCCAGAACAGCTGACGCGCAGCTGCCCAAGGCCTCCTCTGGGCTGTGTTGTTCCTGAGGTGTTTCTCATACAACTCAGAGGTATGTGGCACCTCTGACATCTCTCCTCTGAATCAAATCAAGGTGTTATAAGCGGCCCTCACCCCAGAAACCAATCACTGGTTCAAGGCCTCCCCTGAGTCATGTATTGCAGCCCTCCGCGTGTCCCAGGGGATCAGGAATTCAGGTCCAAGTCCCTTATTCCTATAGGGGCTGTGTAGGAATTTGGGAGTCATGGTCTAAAGAAGGCCTTGTCTTTTTAAATGTACACATACAAGATTGAATACTCCTATGTATTACAAAGCGCCTTCTTTGAAAAGACTATAATTTTACAACATTTGAATTGTTCTAAAAATCACAAGTGTGTGATCTCCCCATGTATCATAAGGTAAGGATTAAGAGCTAAATGTGTGGGCTTCTATTGTACTGGGGACACGTTGGGCTCGCTGGGCTGGACCTAAGGACTAACCACATTCTGGAAGCAAGAGCTGGGGCCTTTTTGCAAATGACCAGCCCTTCTCTCCCCTGCAGGGGTGACCTTGCCTTTGCCATACGGGTAAAGGCAAACTGCACACTTCGGAAAAAAACATATTAAAGACTGACTACTTGATGTGTAGTCCATGGGCCAGCCGCATGGGCATTGCAGAGGCAGCCCCTGGATGCTTGTTAAAAGTGCAAGCTCTTGGGACACCACCCAGATCTCCTGAATCAGAATCTGCACTTTAACAAGATCCCCCACATGATTTTTGTGCACACTGAAGTTTGAGAAGTAGCCTTCCAATAGAGGGAAAGATAATAAAGTAACTGTCCAATGATCTCAACATGAAATGTACACCAGCTTCTTTGCATAGCCAGCTCCTAGTCATCCTTCAAAACCCTTTTTACATGTTGTTTCCTCTCTGGAACCCCCCTGGTTTTTTTTCCCCAGAGAGACAGAATCAATGATTCCCTCTTGGGGCCCTCACAGTAGTTGATAAATAAACTATCACTCTTATAGCATCATCGCTTCATATTGTCATTATTTATGTTTACAACCTCTGGCTAGGGACTGTATCTCCTTTGTGGCTCTAGCAAAAACTGGAAAGTAGGAAAACGGACTGAACTGAACTGAAGCATAAAAGGAGCAGACAGAAGTCCCGATAAATCAGCCGCCTCCACTAGCACCTTGGAAAGGCAAAGAGACGCTTTCCTTACCTGACGACAGGAGACGGCCTCCTAACAAGATGCAGTTCCCTCTAGGAAAATCAAGTTCAAACTCAGATATCAAGGTCAGGCAGAGAGACAGAGAAATAAACAGAATGAGCACGGGCGACCATTACAGTGTGAGGCCTGGGCCCTGGAGGGCCGAGGCCGTGGTGCTGAAGCATCTGAACAATGGGTAGGAAGCGCCGGCTTCCGGCAGAGCGCCAACGGAGGCTCTGGCACAGGCTGGCCCTCAGGAGCCAGGAACCAGGATCGCAGGACTCAGGGGCTGGGACAGTGAAGACCACCTGGTGACACCCCACTCCCACCCACCCCTCATGCAAGGGTCCCCTTGGGTTTCCAAAACCAGAGAGAGAACTCCCCACCTCACTCCTGCTGCCTGCTCCAGGTGTGGCCTTAGTTTCTCTGCCTCTCCACACTCTTGGTCCCAGCATCACTGGGCTTGCCGCCACTCCTGAACTGCCGCCCCTCTGCTAAAACCCTGCTCCTGAGCTCAAAACAAGTCCCACCCCCTCAACGGCACTCACTCACTCCAGGACCCTGACCCATCTTGAATTTTTGTTTTTAAAGCAAACATTGATTGAGCACTTACGATATGCCAGGTACTGTGCATATGCCACTAGCACATTCCACCCTCCCCCAACCTAAACCCTATATTTAACCCCAGAACACTGAGCTTCAAGCAGGTTTAGTCAACTGCCCAGGGTCACTGCTGCCACTCCATCTGGCTACACCTTGGGACATCAAGCCCCCCCTACACACAACAGCCTGGCTAAAACTTGGGGTGTCTCTTCCCAGAGGTCTGTGGGTATACCCAGAATTCTGTGACCATCCTTGACCTGACTGTCCCCCATTTCTGAACAAGCCAGCTGTTGGTCACAGGAGGGCGGAAGAAGGCCTCGGGAGGGCTCCTTGCAAACTCTCACCAGAGGACTGACAGACCAAAGCAGAGGCGATGTGATAGGACCCTTGGGGGCACTGAATAACTGTTTACACAATGAAGGCATTGGCTCTCAAAGGAGGGAAACACCCAACTGGGGGAGACAGAGAGGGTTTCATGAACGGGGCACTGGATAATAAGGCGGCCAGGTTCCGCTGTTCAGGTGTCTCTGCATAGCTCCTGAGAGCATTGTTCCTACAGACCATGAGGTAAATGGCACCCCCTGGAGTTGTGCACAGAGCGGCCCACACTTTGGACCTGGGCTCTGAAGGATGGGTCTCCACAAAAGAGACTGGGTGGGCACCTCTATGGTGAGAACAGTGTCGGCATGGGTGCAGAGCAAAAGGACCTTGTGGGAAGTGACAGGGGACACGAGGCAGACTGGCCAGAGCCCAGGGCAGAGGTGGTGAGGGTGCACTCATCTGTTGGATGTTAGTTCAAACCAGGCCTACACCTGGGTCTAAACCAGTGCTACTCAACCAGGGGTGACTTGGCCCCTTAGAGGACATTCAGCAGTGTCTGGGGATGTTTTTGGTGGTCACAGCTGGGAGGAGGGGGGTAGAGTACTAGTGGCATCTAGTGGGTAGGGTCAGGGATGCTACTAAACATCCTACAGAGCAGAGGACAACTGCCCCTCCCTATACCATACTCGAAACAAAGATTATCTGTTCCCAAATGTCGGTAGTGCCAAAGTTGAAAAACTTTGCCCTAAACCAAGCAGGCAGTAGAAAGGGAAGGACAGACATGCGTGGTGGTGATGGGATCACTGGACAGCGGGGGAAGGCAAGGGACACAGGCCCTGAGCTCAGAGTGCAGAAAGGCCACGTAGCTGGGTGCTACAGGAAAGAGCCCAGGAGGTGTTTGGGCCACAGAGGGTGCAGGGCTCTGGGGCGGTGGGTCTGGGGCAGGGCCAGAAATCAGCTTTTTAATAAGCACCCAGGAGATCCAGACACCCAGGTGGGTGGACCACCATGAAAATGCTAGCCTGGGGACAGAGAGGTAGTGTCATTCGGCAGTCTCTGCCGTGAGAAGACTGGGTTCAAATCCCAGCTCCAGCACTTACTCAGCATGCTCTTGAGCAGGTCATGCCTCCCTGAGCCTCAGTTTCCTCATCTATAAAATGGGGATAATGTCCCCTTCCCCGGCTGTGTTTGGGTGAGGATAAAAGATGGGGCTGGGCATAGGGTCTGGCACTCGACAAGACATGGTACCCATATCAGCTAATCCAACTCCTCACTTCACTGAAACTGATGCCCAGAGAGGGTGTCGTGTTCCATCACGAGGTATTGTCCCCAGTGCTAAGATGGGAACGGCAGAGGCCCAGGGACCACCCAGGGACATGCCCCGGGGAACTCTCAGCACTTTCCAGTGCTGTCTCTGGGGGCCCAGTGTCTCTGGCTGGCAGGACCTGATGTAAGGGGTCTGGCAAAGCACAGTTCAGCTCCCACCCAGCCTCAGCCTCCGGGAGCAGGCCTTGGGGCTTCTCTTTGCTTCCAACAGCGGCCAGTGCAAGGTGGTGGGGTCACGAGTTAGGCTAGCCCCTCAGGCAGCTGACAGGCCACCCCCCGGCCCCAGGCCCAGCCCAGTTTCTCCAGAGAGCTGACTACTGACCCACGGCCCTCCCGTAGCCCCTGCTTCTCCTCCCTCATCAGACGGGGAAAAGAATATGTAGCTAAGCCTCCCCAACAAAATGTTTTTGTTGGGGTTTTTTTTGCTGTTATTAATCAAACCTTTTGGGAAAAAAGTGAAGTCTCACTTTGGGGCAGAAACCCAAAGGGAAAACATCAGCATTAGCTGAGAACATAAAAGAACTCACAGGGCTGGCCAAGTGGCTTGTTGGTTAAGAGTTGGCTTGGGAGCGCAAGCTCTGAGCAGCAGGGTCGCCGGTTCAAATCCCACATGGGCCAGTGACACTGCATCCTCTACAGCTAAGATGGTGAACAACAGCTTGACCTGGAGCTGGGCTGCCGTAAGCTACCATGAGTGACCGGCAGCCAGAGTGAGCCGCCGTGAGTGGCCGTCCAATGGCCGGTGAGCGACTGCCTCAGCCGGGAAGAGCGCAATGATCACAGTACCAACATGGGCCAGTGAAGCAACGTCCTCCACAACCAGACTGAAGAGCAAAAGGGCAGCAACTTGTCTGTTCCCCTCCCCCAATTCCCCAATAAAATCTTTAAAAAAAAAAGAAAAACCTCACAAAAGCTCAATCAGATAAAAGTGTGGTGATTATCTGTTCCTCTAAGTGCAGTTCATACCAGAAGGGCCAACCTCCAGAGCGCTTCCTGGCCAAGAATGATCTGTCCAGTCTCCTGTCCAGCCTTCCCTACTGCTCTACATATCAGTGGGTCACCTGAAGAGCAGGACCCTCCCCAAGGTGCTGGGCCCACCCACACCTTGGGCACAGTGTCCTTATAAGGTGGGCAGACCTACCACAGTGGAGGGGCCATTGCGCCACAGAAACAGGGAGGGACTGGGAAGCTCATTTTCGGGGGGGGGGGACACTTAAAACCAGGACTTCTGTGCATTTCCAACCTTCCTCCTGGTCCAACACTCCTGACAGGTGTTTGGTTGCCCCCAGTGATGGGGCGCTCACTTATTTACCAGTCAGCCAGTTCTACTATTGGAGGGCTGCTTAGAAAGTCCTTATTTCTCCTGAGTTCAACTCTCCACACCCATCCCTGCCCTATCTCGTGCGCCTTATTCCTCCCGTATCCCACATATTTGCTCAACAAGTACTCTTTGAGCTCCTGGTGGGTGCTAGGCCCTGGGTGCACACTGGAGAACAAGACAGGCAGTGTCCCTGCTGCGCCAAGGTCCACAGTCCACCTCTTCAGCCTTAAGTTTCTCTTCCACATACCAGCCTCCCTGGACATGGCCTACTGTCCAACAGGCTCTGCTCCCACTCCCAACCCCCTCCAGCCACCCAGGCTCTCAGAGAAAAATGTCCATCTCCCTCGGGAATAACTGCCAAAATCTAAGTCAATCCTAAGAATGCAAACAAGACTTTTAACACCCAGAACGGGAGGGGGTGCGGGAAGAAGAGTGACACTGATCAGGTGGTCCCCACTGCCACAGGTCGTACCATGTCACCCTCATCACAACTGCATGAGTAGGCTTTGCTATCCTCATACACAGGAGGAAACTGAGCCTCAGAAAGGTGAAACAACTTGCTCAGGGACACACAGGAAGAAGTGACTGAGCAGGCTCCAAACACAGGCCAGCCATGTGGCCCTTTCCTCGCACGTGTGGCCTAGGGTCTGCCGTGCCCACCCCCTCCCTGTCTGGGCCTGTGCAGTGGAGGTCCCAGCCCTGTTCTCTGGGCATTTTCTTGCTCCCATGGAAACCAACAATTAAACTTGGAGAAGACAATCTGAAAGATGGATAGGGCTCATCTACAAAGAATGAGGTTTTTTTTTTAATTCAAAAGCTTCTCTAGCTTCCGGGAACCTAAGAATGGCGATTAGACAAGAGCTGCAATTAATACTTTGTGTGTACAGGCAGCACGCCCCACCCCATCTGCCAACCTGTCCCCTCCTCTCTCATCTGGCAGGGCATTTCACAAGGGACAGGCTGCAAGGGGGAAACTGAGGACCGAGACTCAAAATCGGCTCCACCATACCCATCCAGCACCCACTGACCCCTGGAAAAAGAAATACACCCATCTCCACCCCCTCACACAGAACTGGCCCAGGGCTGGGGTTCTTGGAACCAGCAGCAAAGCACATTTCACTGAGTTCAAGGGGAGAGGTTGGTGCCACCTCTTTGGCTGTGGAATTTGATTTCGAAGGATACGTGTGGGACTTCTCAAAACCTACATGGGTGTCTGGTCTCAGCCTTCCTTCTACCGTCTTACCAGTGTCACCAAATCAGAGCTCCAACAGCACACGCACGGCTGCTGTGAAGGAGGGAGTTCATTCAAGTACCGTGACACTCCTTCCTTTTTTTCTTCTCTCACTTTTTTCTTCGGAACAATGGAAATACTGGAGTTGAAAGTTTTCCTCTTTGCTTTGGCTCTCATGAAAAGGAAGCTTTGTGTCTAGCCCACCTCCACACACAGTGCCTTTCGTTTTATTATTACTGTTATTCTAATAGTGTAATTTTCTTATTCTTTTTTTGCTCCTACATCTAAGTTTCCTTGTATCTAGTTCATCTTGCTGCAGTACCTGAATCTTACTGTCCCACCTCAAACTATGTTTTGGAATAAGGTGAGGTATGAATGAAGATGTAGGGGGAGGTGGGCAGGGAGTGGGGGGGTGGGAGTCGGTCAAGGGAGAGAGATGCAAAAGGGGCATCTGGGTGTCAAGAGGACACCAGAGAGGGAACCCTAATGGAGGCAGGGACTTGGCGTCCTGTGAGGGGCCACGAGGCCAGCTGCCACCACTAGCTTCATTTCTCCATCCACTGTTAGCCCCTGATCTGTAGCCAGTGGGTAAGGAACTTTTCTTCTTCCACAGGTTCTCGTGATGGAGCTACTGGCAGGACGAGCCCCCCATCTGCCCCACTCCTGCCTCGTTCTGAGCCTGTCTGCCCCGGGCTTCCCTGAGGAATGTCACGCTGTTTCCAAGGACTCCCTGACCTTCCAGGCTCCATTCCCCGGATCAGCAGAGCAAGGGGTCCTAATCTAGATATTTTGTATCTCTTGTAAATTCCCTCCCTCCTGGAGAGGAAAATGGGGGCTGTGCATTAACTCCGCTTTGCTGATCAACATCTCCTGGGTAGCTCAAATGTGTCTCTCTTTGGTCCTTTCCTCAATACTTGCGGATAGCCTCTAGATTGAGTCATGTCTCTGAGGCGACTGTGAACACCATCATTTCCAATAGCCCAGCCTGCCACTTGCAATTATCCAGATTAATGCCAAGTGGGCACAGGGCGTGTTCTGGCTAAGCCCACGTCCACTTGGAACCCTGGGCATCTTGGCTAGGCTGGTGGCCAGAGCCCAAGTCCTCTGTGTTCTCTGGACCTCTCGCATGTGGACTGGGCACCTGCTCCTGACAACACACTGGGGGTGGGAAGGGGTGCTGGCAGCATCACAGTGATGAATCCCAGGGTCTGCATGTGTACTCTTCTCGGAGCACCCAGGACACGATGCTCAGGAGGACATTGGCGTTTCGTGCGATACCCATCCTTTCCTCTGAACAAGGAAAAAGGAAAGGAGCAAACGGAAATAAGACCTGACATTCCCGCGTCCAGTCCATTTCTTTCCCTGCTCCTGGGGCCTGGGCAGGAGCCCATGTCCACTGAAGGCCTCACTCCAGGAAATCCTCATGGGACCATATATATATATATACCCCAAAGGCCTCTGGCCCCCACTTCACCTGGTGGCACTCTCTTCTCCCTTTCCTGTGTTTTGTTTTTAAGACAGAAAAATGAATTGTTTGATGCACTTTTAAACTGTAGAAAAGATCTCCACTTCACTGAGTGATTATGACGTGTGTTGCCCACATACTCACAATCTTTAGGGAGAAAAGTGAGAAAGAGGAGAGCAAGTGAGGGGATGCACAACAGGGAGTCATGTGAGGAGTGGGCTGGGAAAAAGAAGGAGGGAGAAAAATCACCAGGGAGAAAAATGAATGGGAGAGGTCAGGGAGCTACAGAGAGAGAGGAGTCAGGATATCTGCTGAATGCATGAACAGAATGCTGAAACATCCTCACTGCAACAGGCAGACACTAAGGGTCAAGGTGGGAGAGGGGACTCCTCGCCCACAGTCCCACAGCTAGTAAGGGCCGGAGGGAGGACAAGACCCCGGGGCTCCCAATACCTGCTCTAAGGGAACGTCAGTCTCACTTCCTCACGTGCTGGTGTTTGAGATCCACAAGATCTGGGTCTGGTCTCTTCAGAGCCTGCCCAGGAAACAAGGGTAGCCTGGTGCCTTTTGCCCAGACCAACTCCCTAATTGTGTGCCCCTCATAAGAAACCTGGTGCAGGAAGAAATGGGGGGACAGGAACCCCAGTTCTAGTTGCTGCTTTGCCTCCGATCTGCTGTGTGACCTGGAGCAAGTGCCTTCTCCTCTCTGAAGAGATCCCTGAATCCCCTCTGTAAGGTGTGACCAGGGGCTGCACAGTAAGCCAGGCTGGCTTTGCTGAGTCCTCACAGCAATCTTCACCCCACACAGCTGGACTGCATACCACAGGTGCTCAATAGCTATTTCATGGCAATTACCCTAGCCACTAAACGCAAACTCTAGGCTGATTGGGAGGGCTGGGCAAGCCGGGAGTCAGCAAAGCGGCCCCCTGAATGGGAAGGATGGTTGTGTTTGAGACTGTTGGGAGAAATTATTATTATATCCGGAAATGGGACATTCATGCTGTCTCAAAGGCAGACAGGGTGAAGGCAAACCCCTTGGCCTCTGCTTACAAGTATTGGAATCCCTGGCATCCCACTGCCTACATGCCTACAAAAAGGTGTACCTCATTCACCACCACTGATTACTCCTCCTGGGCTCTGCAAATTGCGGGCAATGAGGCCGTAATTGCCTGGAGTTCTCAGCTGCCAGTGTGCGCTATGAGCCCCAAAGCGCGGGAGCCACCGCACTCTTTGCTCCCCCAAGCCTCTCTCCACAGATCACTCCATCCTCTCCTACCAGTCTCCTCGTCACCAGCCAAGCTTGGATAAAGGCCCTTGGTCACCCTCAGCCCTGCCTCAGCAGTCCTCCAACCTAGAGGGGGAGTTCCCCGCCCTTTGGAAATCACCCAAACCTCCGGATCAAATCGGAAACTTGACATCCTGGCTCCTTCCCCTTTCCTCACGCGCCTAGGAGAAGCGACAGCCCCCACGACTGCCTGCCGTCCCTTGTGGTACTCACCTTTCTACCACCTCCGCCAAACCAAGGTTCACCCCGACACACACACACACACACACACACACACACACACACACACACACACACACACACACACACACACACACACACACACACACACACTGCCCCGCCCAGCGCCTTCTCAGCGCTTGGTTGGACGAATCGAATCGCCTACCTCCTGCTGCCTTTATCCAAACCAGACCCCATGGGTTCCGGCTCAGTTGAACTTAAAGTGGAAGTACAATATAAAGTGAACAAAGCGGAAAAGAGCTTGAGCCTAGGCAAGGGTGTGAAAGCTACCTTGGACGTTTGCTAATCATGCGGAAAAGTAAGTCACGTGCACCTCAGTTTCCTCGTTTGTAATAAGGAACCAACAATACACCCCATGTGTGGCCCAAGCACTGTACTCTTCGGGTTCCAAACACCCCCCCACCCCCGCTTCTCCCCGCAGGAGGCCCCAGACCCCCGGACGTGAGGAGGCAGCAGGTCCAGGGCCCCGCCCCGCCGCGCTCCTCCCTGTTTCCAGCCCGAGCTACCTTCCTTGGGCGCATTGGCGTCCCAGACGCTCCACATCTGCACGAAGAAGAATGGCGTCCAGCACACGATGAAGGCCAGCACTATGATGAAGGTCATCTTGACCGTGCGGATCTTGGCCTTGGAGATGAGCTTGACGCTGCTAACGCGTGCCAGGGCCGCGCGTTGCCCGCTGCTCGCCGCTGCGCTCTGGGGCCCCTCGGCCGCCGCCGCCGCCGCCGTCTTGAGCCGAAAGTTCTGCCAGATCTTGAAGCTGATGAGGCCGTAGCAGGCGGCAAGCACGATGACCGGCACGATGTAGACGGCGAGCGTGATCCACGTGATGTAGGCCTTGGGCCCCCAGGGCTGGATGAAGACCGCCCAGCAATCGAAGACGCCGTCAGCCACCTCGCGCAGCGAGAAGATGTGCACCTGCGGCGCGCTAGCCACCAGGCAGCCCAGCCAGGTGGCAAGTACAGCCAGACGGTCCGCGCGGCGGCGCAGGGCGCGCAGCGGCTGGCAGATGGCCAGGCAGCGGTCGAGCGACATGAGCAGCAGCAAGTAGGTGGAGGCGAACATACCCACCACCTGCAGATACTTGACCAGGCGGCACAGCAGGTCCGGTCCGTAGAAGCGGAAAGTGATGTCCCACAGCAGCTGCGGCAATACCTGGAACACAGCCACCACCAGGTCGGCGATGCTCAGGTGCTTCATGAAGAAGAAGAGGCGCGAGTGCTTGTGGCGCGTGGTGCGCAGCGCCAGCAGCACGCACGCGTTGCCGCTCAGCGCCAGGAAGAGGATGAGGCACAGCACCGCCACCTCCACGCGCGCCAGGGCCTCGTTGCGCTGTGGCGGCCCGGCCGTGCGGTTGCCTTCGGCCCCTGGTGGAGCCGCGCTCCCATTGACCGCATCGGCGCTCCAGTTGGCCACAAGCGCGCCCTCCATGACCGTGGCCACCGCGGTGCTCTCCTGGCCTTGCAGCCCCTTACGACGTGGGGCGACGGGGCGGGGCCCGACGAAGCGGTTCCACTCCCGGAGACTCCGCTGACCTATCTGCCAGGTGGAGCCCTGAAACAAACCCCCAGGGCCTTGAAAAGACCGTCGCTTTTCCCTCCCAACACAAGTACAGCACAGGTGTCCCCTTCCCAGGAGCCCCAAATAACCTGGGACTCGCGGCACAATTGCGGGCCCCGGGGTTGCTCAGCCGCTACCCCGGAAATCCCGGTTTTAGATACCTCCTCTGAGCCACCGAAATGAGCGCGAATCTACCGGACCGCCAGTTCCTTGGGGGATTCAGTCACTTCCACTGAAGGAGAGGGGAGAGCCATAATCAGCCACTTTCCTCCGGGACTGGGACTCCTAAACCAGCCACCTTCCCCAGGGATCTCCAAACTAGCTAATGCCCCCCCCCGCCCCCGCCCCTCAGCATAGCCACCTCCCATGAGACCCCCAAACCAATCACCTTTCCTAGGAAACCTTACTCCAGTTTTCCTCCGGAGATCCCCCCAAAGCATTTACCTGGGAAACCCCAAGCTCAGGACCATCCTCCAACCAACCTCCTGTTTCTAAGGCACTCAGCCATCCTCCCACCCCGAACTTCCACAGCAGCTGCTTCCCCCGAACTCCAGTACAGCTGTCCCTCCTGAAGGAATCCCTGCCTCAATGCCTAACCCCGGGACACCCAGCCGCTGTTCCCAAGCCCTCTCCCGCGGGGAGCCTCCCCAGCTCAGCGGCCTCGAGGTTTAGGAATCCCACGCGCGTCTTTTCCCCTCCGACAGTCATCTAGATCCGGAGCACTTTACAATCTCGATCTCGGAGCACCCCGCGCGCCTCCAGGAACCAGGAGCTCGAGGCACTCCCCCACTTCCACTTGGGTCCCCATGGCCGCATCAGTCCCAGCCATCCCATCCACCGGTGGGCAGGACCCAGCTACCTGCACCGAGTCCACAGACTGGCCTCAAGTTGACTCCGCGGGGAAGTTGCACCGCCGCGCAAGGCTCCAAAGATGCGTTCGCTCCCGTCCCAGGTTGGGGTGGCTGCTGTTGGCACCCAGTCTGATACTATGCTGAAGTCTCGGACTCTGGAGCCTCGGCTGGATTCCCCGCGCCGCAGCCTGGCTGGTGGCTGGATAGTGAGAGAAGAGGAACCGGGGGCGCCGACGAGACTGTGCGGGCCGACAGCGTCAGCCTGTGGCGCTGTCTGCCAGCAGCCCGCTTTTCTGCAGCGGGTGGTGGGGCTGCACCACCACAGGAATCCTCTGAGGGGCGCGGGAGGTCTGCAGCGCTGACCCGCGCAGAGCCAGGTTACCTCGCCCAGCGCTGGCTTCCAGAGGTAACACGCAAGGCTTATTTCACAGCGGCTTAAAACTGCAGGAGGAAAGGAGCTCGTAAATAACCAGCGTGGTTTTCTTCCTTTCTTGGTTTAGAAGCTCCAGGCGCTCAGGCAATGGGAGGCTTGAATAGCAGTGTTTTCCCTTGAGTGGTTGTTATGGAGGTTAAAAAGGAATTAAATGGAAATTTCCAAAACTCAAGTTCCCTTTTGCGGTTTAAAAAATTTTGGGTTTTTTTTTGTTTTTTTGTAATCTCAGGAGCTTATGTGGTGGGTTTAGCAGTGAATTCAAGTAAGTCCTTGCTTTGGAATACTTTTGTTCATATTCCCATTCATGAGGAATTAGAAATAATTTTCTGTTCTAATCAGTGCGGAGTGAGGCCTTCATTCTTTAGGTAGCTTCATGGGAAGATCTCAAGGGGAAAAAAATTCTATATTCATTTTGAAATGATTCTGATCATCTGAGACCCAAAGCCGCTTCTTCCTCCTTGCCATGCTTCAAAATTAAAATCCTACATGGTGCCAAAGGAAGATTAAATGTTCAGGACCGCTTCTCTGACTTCTAGCTTCTTTTCTATTCTAAAAATTGGTTTTTTTGGAGTAATTTACAGTGGCCAAGAATTAAGGCAGGAGAAAAAAAAGTAGAGAATCAAAAACAAACAAAGTTCTTTAAAATTCATTAAATGCATATTTCTTCCTGACATTTCACTTCTCCCTCTGTTAATTATGTAGAGAGAGTTGAATTAGCCAAGGACCTGGTTTTCTTAATCCACAATTACAGTCCTGCGCCAAGACACCCTGGGGGCAGACCCTTTGGCAGCTCTGGTCCCAGGGTTCCAGTTGAGTGAGCATTCCAGGACAGGCCTGGGAATTCCTGGAGCATTGTGAAGGGGCGAGAGACAAGAGTTGTCTTTTTCTTGCCCTTGGGATTTGTGTCATAATACTGTTAAAAAAA